>NC_088654.1:27804130-27814130 GCF_964019385.1 Sycon ciliatum
AAGCATTGCCGGTGTAAACGCGAAAACGGTTCCTCCGCGAAAATGGTTCCAGGCATACACCGGTTTCCCCCTGGAATCCACAGCCCACTAATTTCTGATGTATGACTAGCCGGGCTAGCCGCGAAAACGGTTTCAGGGATTAATTTTCTGGTATAGGACCATCCGCGAAAACGGTTCCAGGCAACTGCGACCACTGTGTGGAACCGTTTTCGCGGACTGCAGCAACTGGGATCACCGCGGAAACGGTTCCAGGCTCCAGTCTGTACATCCTTGACTGCTCCAGTACTGAGAAACTATTCGAAGACGTTTGTGACTGTTGCTTTCCATTGCCTTTGTAGAGAATCACTCGCGATGGCCGAGGTATTTATGAGAGTTTGTGACTGTTGCTTTCCATTGCCTTTGTAGAGAATCACTCGCGATGGCCGAGATAATAAATAAAATAATTAATGAGAGTTTGTGAGAATTCTTATTTTATGGCTTTCCTCTCAGACCTTACAATTTTTCAGTAGCTGTACTGCTGGCACTTGGCTTGGAGACATTTAGCAGGATTTGTGAGAACCTATACAGCTGGTACTGCAGTACATGGCTACCTGAACATTGATGGACATCTCGATTTGGTTTGTAGATGCCAATCATCGACAGCGTTCGTATCGCTTATACAATAGAGAGTCAATACAGATGGCCAAGACATTTAGCAGAATTTGTGAGATATTAACCTGCACAGCTAGTACTTCAGTACATGGCTAGCTGAAGTATGGAGATTATGGAGATCTGGATTTGATTTCTGGATGTGAATCACCGTCAGCACTTATCAAGCCATCCATGCAGTACACCTACGTAAAGAACTCCTCAAGTCATGTATGTTGTACGCCTACGTGAAGAACTTAGTGGAGCTAGGAGCTGCACCATACTCTTAACATCTTGGCTGTGTCTGTGTCTGGCCAGAAAGCTAGAGATTACCTGGGACCCGCTCCCTCTACAAGAGGTCAGAGCTGGTGTCCAAGTGTCGTCATGAGAACAAGTTCTACCTTCGTAACTTTGTCGGCAACACATGCATAGCTTTGTAACCACGCTACCTGCTTTGTGTGTGGGTGAGGGTGTGTGTCTGCGGCTGTGACTTTCGCTGTCCGAATGACTTTTCCCGACACAAGAATTACTGTGTGGAGAGGAGTATGTGGGAGAGACAGAGTGTGTCAGGGAGCGAGTCCAGGAACATTACCGAGAAGCGAGAGCCTGTGCACCGCAGAAGCCCTGGGGAGAGCACTGCGCATTGCACCAACCACTACAACATCCATCCACAGCGCCATTCATTCCCTTCACATCACCATCCATACTCGCAACGGAAGTGTCATACGTGAACCGCCGGATAAGGGAGGCAATCCACATCTCCAGACACCATCCTAAGGTGAACCGTGATCGTGGCTGGGTGTTGCTTGACAATTGACAATGTGAAAAATTGGATGATGATCATTGTTTCTGTTGCCACTGTCCTGTCCTGTTGTCATGTGTGCTTGTTCACGCCATTGTTATATACCGGTAGTTCAGCACAATGTTGTAGTGTAAGTGCAGTTTGGCGACAGAATCTCATCTCCTTTTCTTTTGTCATAGTCCCACCACTATTCACACCTTGTTTTCAGGCACATTGGTATTTTTTGTGTGTGTCTTTAGTTTCACGTGTTTGGGTGTGATTTGGAGTGTGAGCTTGTGTGAGTGAGTGTTGGTGCGAGTGTGAGTATGAGTGGGTGTTTCAGTGTTTTGGCATGTGCATGGGTATGTGCCGAAAGGATGGTGCAATTTTATCACGTATGGTGTAGTTTCATTCCACTTTGTGTTGCCTGTTATAGGTCCACCTCACTTGTTTTTTCTCCTCAATCCTGATGATTGCTCCTGGCCGAAAATTTGATGGAGAATTATTGTAATTGTAATGCTTGCTAATAGCTACTACAGTAGTAGTTGTTATTAGCTCTGTACAATGTGATGAATCTGGAAAGGCGATTGTCTTCCATTGATTATTGGACTAAATTGGTCTAATGTGAACGTACATGTATACCACCCAATGAACACCCAACCGGGGATGTTCACACCCACTGGGGTATGGACACCTGTACAACGTGCATACTTTAGTGTCTTGTATAGTCAATAGAAGCCTGTTTTCCATGCTGACATACAAATAAATACCTGGTTGAAGTATACGCCTGATACACAATACACGACATTACGGTACACGCATACACCCTTCTGTAAAATGTACATGCATCCACACCAGATATACATGACTATGCATGTCACAACGCCATTCAAACGTATAGAAGTAGAAAACCGTACTTTAGCAATAAAGAAAGACACCAGTTTAAACAAAGAATAAGAATATTATAGTCGTGGATAGTTGCTGCATAACTCGTTCTCATGTATTTCTTCTCTTTTTTACATTTATAACTGGCTCAGTATCCGAGTTTAAATATAAAGGAAGTGTACAATAATTGCTCGGATACAAATGTAAAATAGAAGAAAAACACTACGGAACGAGTGATGAAGCAACTATCCATGGCTGTAACAAGATAATAAGCAGTCAGAAAGTGCGCTAACAGGGCACAAAACTGAATGTCTCAGTAGCCTGTCAGTTGTGTGCCCTGTTATCGCACTTTCTGCCTATTATCTTGTTGCAGTCGTGGATAATTGCTTCATCACTCGTTCCCTAGTGTTTTTCTTCTATTTTACATAGAATAATTGCAACAATGTGTCCAGTACAGAGAATGTGTCGAAAATGAAGGAGTCATAAAGGATCAAATCTGCTCTTTCAGAGTTAAAATAAAGTTACAGTCAGAAGACACAGAAGCACATCATACACATACCTAATAAAAAATAAAAAAATTCGACGGGTTCGCGTACCGGGCAGGTCAAGAACAAGGAGTCGTGCAACTCCCTGGTCAAGAACCACCTTTCCGCTTCCGTGGGACGCCACCACCCCATGATCAGGCGTCAGATGCAGCTCCTAAACGGTGGGGAGGATAGATCAGATCCACCAACCAGATGCCAAAGGCCTCAATCCCATACACATACCTAAGAATCATAATTATAACTACAATATGAACAAAGCAAATGCTAGGTCCTAAATACACATCACTGTCTGAAAGTGAAATCCTAAGAAAGTGGTGGGATTTAGCCCAATGTAACACACGATAGATGCATTCAAGACTTCTATGGCGTGCTACAATGGTTACCAGGTACAACCACGAGGAGGTACCCACCAATTGTACCCATTTTTTTGGCGCCAGTTACCATGCAATCCACATCGGAGGGAGGACAAGTAGGCTAAAGGAAAACACAAACAAACAAACTACTTTTGGGGCATGCTACAAAGATTAGGTTGAAAGCTCACGACGCACTCATGAAAAGTGCATAAAATACGCACTGGGCAAGGTCAACTTACATCAGCTTCTTCCGCTCCTTGCTGAACGGAGTCTGCCGAAACTACCACACCATCCACATCGGAGGAAGGACGAAGGACAAGTCGGCTAAAGGGAAACACAAATAACAAACTACTTTTGGGCATGCTACAAAGACTACTGTAAAAGCCATTATTCTAACGAGGCGCATATATAACGATTTCCCAAAAAATTACTGGTTTACGTGTACCAAAGGTAACGATTCTCACTTATTCTCAACGCTCAATAGGACAGTATATTATGTATCGATTTCTGTATAACGATTTCTATTTTAACGACAGATTTCTCCTCGTTAACTCGTTAGAGTTATTATTAATATTATTATTATTACGAAGTAGTGGTTGCGACTTCGGCGATGATTTGTAAGAAAGGGTTTGCTCCCCACACTGGAGCTCGCGCTATTCCGCCGACTTTACTTGACACTTGACTGACTCACGACTGCCATCCAGAGCACACGAGAAGTCCATCGAACCTTCGACTCGGCAAACCTGCAAGAAAGCACCACTCCCTGCTCAACACACAGTGTTTTGGGGAATTCACCCCTCATCAGTTGAGCTTGAGTAGGCTGAGGAAGATTGTGCCTGAAGAGCACCACTTATATAGTGCTCTCCAGGCACAAACATCACCAGGGATACAAACTTACTGAGACGCTCCGTTTCCAGCGCCACAAACACCCCGTGAACACCAGATAGCAGCGTGAGTCAGTGTCGCTCCTGGACAGTGAGAACGGATGGACTCGTGTGCTCTGGATGGCAGTCGTGAGTCAGTCAAGTGTCAAGTAAAGTCAGCGGAATAGCGCGAGCTCCAGTGTGGGGAGCAAGCCCTTTCTTACAAATTATTATTATTGCAAATAACGCTGAGTGAGTATACTGTACTGTAATAATGATACATGTATACAGTCATGACATTGTACAGATAGTTGACGTAGACTTACTGAGTGTTAAAAGCCGCGGACATACACGATTGTACATGACTGTAATACGAGCCCAAGAACGTTGTTTCCAAGGGGTTAGCCTGGGACGTTCTTATTTTTCTGCAATCTGGCTGCGTTCTTATAGCACGTTCTTAGAAACAATCCGTACTGGATCATATGTATTCCACAAGCTGCCAGAAAACCAACACCGCCGTTCTTAGCTTTAGGCTGTGGTGTTCTTAGAATCAGGCTGGACGTTCTTGGGCTCCGCGTTCTTCAGCGCGCGACTCTACTGTACTTGCGTGACATAACGGCAGAACGAACAAGGCAGACTCAAAACACTCCAACACTCTGCAGCAAGATAGCACTGGCAAACCGTGATCCAGTTCACACAGCGCTGGACAAACTTTGCTACCGTCAACGGTCAATGTATCCATAGTGACCTCCTGAAAATGCCAGGAAATGTTAAATTTTGAATTTTCCTTTGTTCAAGCACTGCACTTGCAGGCAAATGAAATATCATCAAAAAGTGTGGAGCACGACCGCGGTACCGCGACTGGTGAGTGTCAGTGAAACCGCGCTGCTCCGCTGCATGTACCGCGGAGCAGTAGAGCCGCAGCGGAACCCGGGCCTTAGGCTGTGTTAACATGAGAATTTTCAACCCGGGTTGAAAGTCTCTACAGTCATGTATGGTGGAAAATTAGGTGCGTGCTTACATGTACCGTAAAATCCCGCCAGAGCGCCCCGTCTCTCCTGTCCACCCCTCCCTGACTTCTTGTCAGGGATGTATCCTCGTATGACTCTGTCGCAGTCTGTGATGCCGTACTGTACTGCAGACGCGTGCTCGACCCCGTTGGAAATGTACGCAACAGTGCCCACCCTAGGTACCCTCTTGACCAGGGATCGCACAAACCCTGAGTTTTGACGGGTCTGTACGACTCCTGGCTCTTGACCTTTGGTCGGTGTACGAGATGCACGAACAGTTTTCGTAGGGTGAGTACTTTTCATGTTGCACTGAATGCGGCAAGGAGGACTCGCCCATCCGCCTCTCCCCACCTGAAGCGACGAGGAGGTAGGGGCGCTCTGGCGGGATTTTACGGTATATGAAGTGAGTTAATCCGGGTCAATTACTGTACTGATATGCCAACAGAAGCCTTGTCAGTTGTGGTCAGTTTTGTGTGTGGGCCTTCATGAAGACGGTTGAAAGTAATAATAATTAAATGTGGTGCACTAACTCCCTTACTTACACCACACACTACCATCCTCTCGACTTTCACTGATTTGAGACTGAAAATAAATAAATCCAAGTAATATTAGTTACTCACCTCTCACAGACCTTCCTCCTCTCTTATCACGACCAAGGTGACCAGACATATCATGCGAGTGGCATGGATGCAAGATCTCCTTTTGTTGGCCGTCGTCTGTGATCCATTGTGGTAGGCCTTCATCTGTTTGGCGAAAAAGGACCCCACGATCCAAGACGAAGTTGACTGCAAAGCGTTTTATTGCTCTACGCCTCTTCGCGTCCGCAGGAAACGAGGCAGGCGTTTGCAAGCAACGCTTGCAAGACTTCGTCGTAACACGCCCGATTACCACCAAGAGAAGACATCTTCAGGACGTTTTGAAGAAAAAAAACCGAAAGCACAACTCATGATTGGGAACTGATTTCGCGGATGCATGTCGATCCGCGAAAACGGTCCATAGATGCAGGAAATGTGTGGAACCGTTTTCGCGGAGGAACCGTTTTCGCGGCTAGCTGGAACCGTTTTCGCGGTGAGACCCCATCCGCGAAAACGGTTCCAAGAGGGCCATAGATGCAGGAAATGTGTGGAAGAACCGTTTTCGCGGAGGAACTGTTTTCGCGGCTAGGGTGGAACCGTTTTCGCTAGCGAAAACGGTTCCAGGGGGTAACGGGTGTATGCCTGGAACCATTTTCGCGGAGGAACCATTTTCGCGTTTACACCGGGAAAACTTTAGGGCCGATTCCCACTACGGTACCGTGAGTGCCGTGCCGACGATTTGGGTAGGTCACGTGTACCCCACGGTACGAGCTTGAAGCTGAGAGTGATTTACACCTGCGCCCAATCATTCCGTGCATTCCGTCGGCAGGCCGGATCACCATTTTTATCAATTTCTGACTTTGGTCCTGAGGGAAAATAGCGGGGGAGATGACTGGAGAAAGCTCAAGAATCAACCAATCGAAAAGCCAAAAGCCAAGAAAAAACTTCGTACCACAAATACAAAAGAAAGAAAAAACTTCCTTTCAGGGAGTAGTAAAATACCTACTACTCACTGCATTCGACCTCACGGAATACCACGGCATGCCATTTCCACCCCCCAGAGACCCTCGGCACCGGAATGTCCACGGCGCGGTACGGCAGGAGTCACGGAATGAACTCGCGCCAAAACTGCCCCTCACGTGAGCAAATCACCATGGGTACTCACGGAACGGCACTCACGGTACCGTAGTGGGAATCGGCCCTTACTGCCGCAGCAGCCGCGGCAGTAAAACCTTTCCGCCGGTAACGTGCCAGTAACGTCACGTGATCAAATCACCTTGGCAACTTTTCCATTCCGTCACTTTTTATCGGTAGTCTGAACGCGCCCTTACGCGGAACCCGGGAATATTATTATAATTTTATAATATTACTCAATCTGCGGAGAGCATGCTGTCTCGTTCTTTGTGAACTCGTCAGCGCAGCACAGAGGAAATGAGGCCGAACCTGATAGCAATGGAAATAAAAATTTCCAATCAGGCCCGAACGTACCTTGCCAGAGTGCTCAAACTGACAAGTCAGTGAGCCCTGCATAACGCAAACAGCAAAGGCACTACCCCACGCAAGAGTGCTCAACTGCTACAAGAGCAGGAGCGAAATACTCAATCTGCGGACAGCATGCTGTTTCGTTCTTTGTGAACTCGTCAGCGCAGCACAGAGGAAATGAGGCCGAACCTGATAGCAATGGAAATAAAAATTTCCAATCAGGCCCGAACGTACCTTGCCAGAGTGCTCAAACTGACAAGTCAGTGAGCCCTGCATAACGCAAACAGCAAAGGCACTACCCCACGCAAGAGTGCTCAACTGCTACAAGAGCAGGAGCGAAATACTCAATCTGCGGACAGCATGCTGTTTCGTTCTTTATATATTATTATTAATTTTGTCTAGTGATAAATAATTTTGGGGGCGTCAGACAAGCTAGGGTCACTACGGTATTGACCGTACCACTATTGGCTGCAGGTACCCCACGAATCAATAGAATGCCCTGATGTGGGGCTCTAAAATTTCAAAATTTTCAGCAGAAACCCCCCTCCCTCCGCCTCGAGCATACATGTACCTCAGATGGCTGACCGTACCACCCTGAAATGCCTTCCGAGTCCCGACGCCCCAGTCTAAGAATAGTAAGATGAGTCGTCTTGTTTGCACTACAGTGCATTTCAAAACTATGAGGCGTAGGGTTTTTGAAATATTTCAAATTTGGCTGGAACTTTTTGAGAATAGTTTTCGGAATATTGCTCAGGATCGCTCCACAATTACTCTCATAATAGTTTCTAAACGATTGGATAACAGACGCCCAATTTGGAAAATTTATGCACAAAGTGATCACAGATTTTATGTGGTATAGGTGCTGGCATAACGGTTTTTGCCTAGGTACGCGATAGTTTTGAAATGGACTGTAGAATG
Source organism: Sycon ciliatum (assembly GCF_964019385.1). Lineage (NCBI taxonomy): Eukaryota > Metazoa > Porifera > Calcarea > Leucosolenida > Sycettidae > Sycon > Sycon ciliatum. Next base: position 27,812,170 of record NC_088654.1, read on the forward strand.
TGGTGGGAAGGAATGAATGACTCATGCACTGCCAGTCACTAGCGCTAGTATAGTCTGCACGCCTTGGGCGCAAATAATAATTATTATTTGTTTTAGCTGACAAGTGATCGATTATGACTCGGCTGTGATTTCTGCAATAATTATTATGTAGATAATGAACACACGCTCGATACTCGAATCCTTTGTCTTTGAGGTTTGACGATGGCGGAGGATCACAAATTACCAGCGTCTCTCCTAAAGGCGCAGACACGATTGCGTGATGCGGTCAAGGATCGTGGTGTGCAGATCAGCGGAGGTTTAGGAACAGATAGGAAAATATCTTTGAGCGAGCTCTTCGTCAATCTTACTCTGCTGACGAAGGATGAAGTAGAAACACTTTTCAAGAGCGAGTCGTTCTTTTCCTCCGAATCTGAGAGAGCACGCCAGCTAGATGCTATCAGAGCAGCTCAGGATGGAAAGTCCGCAAAGACACGTGGCATTGAGCTTAGCGAGATCTTCTCTGACACAGGTAGCGATAGTGCAAAGGGCCAAAAAGGCGGCAGCGGAGTAGTTGATTCCGAATGTGGACTGCTGTCTCGTGCAGCTAGCAATGTGTCCATTGGAGTGAAAAAGAATAACGTGCTGGCGTTTGGCAGTGCGGGCAGTGGCAAATCTACAATCTTCCTTCTAATGCTGGAATACCTGTGGGCTATAGATTCGCTGTTGAAGGAGAAGATTGATCTTATCTTGGCTGTTGAGTTACGACGTGCTGAGGTGCGATCTGCAACTAACCTGTGTGAGTTGCTGGCTGCTCGATTCGACAGGTTGGACATGGAACAAGATGAGCTGGAGGAGATAGCTCGCTACTTTCGCCGTCATCCGTCACGTCTCTGTGTTGTACTTGACGGCATGGACGAATGCAGCCTGGAGAAATGTAGCCCGTACATGCAAGACATGCTGTTGAGGGAACGCAGTGTTGATATGCATGTGGTGGTCACATCTCGACCATGCGCCGATGCGTACAAGCTAAGCCAATGTGGAAAGTACCATCAACAACTGGAGGTTATCGGATTCTCACAAGAGAACGTGAAGACGTACGTGAGAAAAGTGGTGGGAGGAAAACAAGCGGAGGAGATGCTGGAGAAGCTGCATGCACAGCCGGACATGCTAGCATTGATGGGAACTCCATTATTTGCTGCTCTGGCATGTGAGCTGTACCACAGCGGACGTGGCTTGGCGAAATCGAGCACAGCATTGTACGAGTCGCTACTTCTACGTGTCTTGGAGCGGAATGCAGGCAAATTGCACGAGTCGTTTGCCGAGACGGATGCACGGGAGATGGAGTTGCTGTACGAGGTCTCCCGCTTTGCACTTGCAATGTTGTCGGTGCAAAAGGCCGTGTTCAGCGAGTCGGACGTGAAAAGCGCCGGTCTAAGTGATGCCGCTGTTCAGCTTGGACTCCTGATTGCTTACAAAGACGGCAGCTCGACTGAGAACCGACAGTACCGCTTCGCTCACCTGTCCCTACAGGAGTTCATGTCGGCATGGTATCTGTCACGCGAAGTGCTGAAGGACGAGCACGACGCGGCATGGCTGGTGAAGAGAGTCGGTCATTACGGTGGTCACATGACAATGTTCTGGCGCTTCGTCATTACACTGCTACCGCGCAAGCCCTCGTTCGTCGTCATGGAGCATCTCTGGCGGCTTATCTGTGAGGAGCGTATATCGTCGACATCGGACACTGCCGACTCTCGTCTTGTGGCTCACATTGTCAGCTACTTCCATCGCAAGTCTGCACGTCCGGGTCTTGAAAGGATGCAGTCCATGCTTTGCGCAACGCTAACGTATGAGAAAATGAAAGAACTGGCCTACAAACTGCTGGACGAGACGTGCGGTGAGGGCAACGGCTGCCAACGTGTCGAGAGCGCTTTGCCACGGGGGAGAGAGTTGACGGATGAACTATTTCTGTCAACTCTCATCGA
>NC_088654.1:27824130-27906630 GCF_964019385.1 Sycon ciliatum
GATCAGTAGTTGAGAAACCTTAAAAGGAGCCCTGGATCTTCAGAGGTACATGACGGCGCAATGTAATGTATGGTCAGCGTTGACCAAATTGAGAGTACAAATGCATGCATGTTATTGATTCACAGAGCACCTGAGACAAAGACTGGTGGTACAGTATATACCGTATAATACTTACTCAAGTCTAAATGATCAGTCAGGGAAGTGAACTGCCTGAAAAGAGAAAAAAACGCCAGACCCACCAGGACTCGAACCTGGGACCCTGCTTGTCATGAGCAATGCTCTAACCACTGAGCTATGGGACCAGGCTGAACCTAGAAGGCGCTGACAAGTTTTTCACTCCAAAGGCAGCTCACAACACGTGCCACACATACTGATGGCACTTGGGTCTTTTTCCCTCCCCCAGGGGACCAACCACGGTCAGTTTCTGGAAACTACCAGAGGTGAAAGAAAGTGATTAAATTTGGAAAGGTTGGGTTGTTGTGAGCTGCCTTTGGAGTGAAAAATTTGTCAGCGCCTTCTAGGTTCAGCCTGGTCCCATAGCTCAGTGGTTAGAGCATTGCTCATGACAAGCAGGGTCCCAGGTTCGAGTCCTGGTGGGTCTGGCGTTTTTTTCTCTTTTCAGGCAGTTCACTTCCCTAACTGATCATTTGAAATTGAACTTCTCCCAAACCTTTCCAAATCAAGTCTAAATATTAATATTATCCTGGCTGTAGAGAGTGACAATGAGGTCTGTAGTTTACACCTTTTCCAGTAGATAAGAGGATGAGCAGTAGCATTGGACAGTGTATAGATTTCTCATCAACCACCACACTATAACTCTGTCCCCGGGGAAAATTGCGATTCCGCGGTCGCGTTTTTTTGCGATTTTTTAAAAGACCGCGTTTTCCGCGATTTTCCCGCGTTTTTGAACTTTTTTGTTGCACTACACGTACACACAGTGCACTGTTCGGTCAGCAACGTCTCATCGTGGCGGCTTTTTACTCAAATATGACGAGTAGGGTCCAGCGGATAATGCCGGCATTATAATTATTCGGCATTATGAGACTATCCGAGCATCAGAGCATTATGGAGCATTAGAAAGGAATAAGACGAGCATTATGACTATGAGGTTTGAGCGGCACAACGAGTTTCATAGTGGATAATCATTCGGGAAATCTCAGGTTTTGGCAACAATCGGCTAAAGTCATGAGGTGCCAACACCTTTACTGGCTTTAGCACCAATGCTACATTTACCTGACTACATGCATGTACACGTAATGCCGTTGGTACATAAAGGTGTTATGTAGCAACGTAGTCAGGTGATGTAGTATGCACAGCATTGCAACTGAGACTGTTACACAACATCCGTAACGATGATTTACGAGAAGTTCTTTTTTAGAAATTATGGGGAGCCGTGGAGGAGACTAGACGTACGCGAAGTGAATGTCAAACAGACGAAGAGGAGTTTTCCTGTTATGCCATAGGCTCTGGCCATAGCATCTCTAGCGATACTGAAGTAAACTCTGATCCATTGATAAATTTGGACCTGGATGAAGGAGCGGCTATAAACAGAAAGAGCTTGTTCCAAATAAGTGCCTTTGCCGAGTCCAGCTCAGCAGGTTCGAAAAGAACTAGATTTTTTCATGGACGCAGAACCAAGTCGATTTGAGAGCTCAGGAGCGCGTGTCTTACTTTCCTGGTGAAGCACGTCCCGTTCGTCATGGACGATTGTAATGCAAGGCCTACAGTCAAGTGCCATCAGAAAAGAAGAGTATTGTGGCCAACCATTTTGTCTCTAAGCAACCTCAGGAGAAGAAGACAGCCAGCGGCAAGCAGAGGATGTAGAGCGGCAAAATAACTTCTGACCACATGTTTTCAGGATTTCCGGAAATGGGAGGGAGGGATCTCGATCTGAGATCGTCTCTCAGGAACTGGCCTCACGTGAGCTGTTTCGGATGAAGAAATGTTTCACAGAGTGGAAGCAGTGACAGCTTGTCTGCAGGCAAGAATACCACTTCCCATGATAAGCTTCCAGCATCCAAATGATCACCAGCAATAATGGTTTCACCTCTCGCTACATGGATAAGCAATGGAAAAGATTTGATTCACCCACTATTCAGCCACAGCCCTGCATCAAAGTTGCAATGGAGAGCAGCCAATGGAGACACGATCATGTCTTATAGTGCTAAGAAGTGGTGGAGCTCGTGAGAGATATTGTACCAGCTTCAGAGGCAGATCGACTAAATGCATCCTTTCCTGGAAGTTTGACAATGAGCAGCCTCTCTTCCATTTTTATTCCAAACCAAGAGCATTAAAGCCCTTGTTGGAGCATTATACTGATCAGCATTACAAGGTAGTTTTCGGAGCATTATGATTACTTGTAGCATTATATGAACCTCATTGTTTGGATGAGGAGGTGACGTTCCTCAGGCTCCTCTTGGAGCTCAATGTCTTCTTCACTTCGAACGCTTGCGTCTCAACGTAATGACAGTAGTACAGAACAGGACTTTGGTGTGGGTTCATTCAATGTCGGCGGCTTGTCGTCAAGCCTAAAGAAACAGCAGCTTGCTGATGACCTTCGGAAATACAAAATTAAAATTTGCAGTTTGCAAGAGACTAAAATAAAGGACGGCTGCGACGAACTATAGCTGGTGACTTCAGGATATTCTGCTTACCAACGGCGAACAGGCATTATGGGCTTGGGTTCGCTATTCACAACAGCCTGTTTGAACGTATTCATCGGATATGGTCAGTATCAGACCGAGTAGCTGCGATACAAATCAATTTGTCCAAGAGAAGTACTTTATCTCTCGTCAATGTGTATGCGCCAACGGCAACCCGCGTAGCGGCAGATGATGTCCATCTCGACGAGTTCTACTCAGAGGTCGGAGATTGCCTGGGTTCAGTAAGGTCCAGTTCGCTCGTTCTCGTCACTGGCGACTTCAATGCCAAACTCGGCCAGAGGGATGACTCAGGCGGCTCGTGCACCGGACGATATGGTCGTGGACGTCGTAACTACAGCGGAGCTATGCTAGCGGATTTCTGCGAGTCGTTTGGTCTCTTTGCATGTAACACTGCCTTTCAACATCCAGCTAGGCATCTGACAACCTGGACAGGTTGGAGGCACAACCCAAACGGCGGTTGCTCTATCCCTATATACAATCAAATAGATTTCATCTTGTGTAGCAGCAATCAGAAGCAGATTTTCACAGATGCCCGATCCTATGCTGGGACACTGGTGAAATCAGACCATCGGCTCGTTGTCGCACGCGCCCGTCTGAGCAGGATCTATGGTCTGTGGGCACATAACAACAACAAAAAAAGAACCGCGAAAGCTCAGAAGTTTCAGGTTCATAGATTGAGCGAACACACCTGCCGACAAAACTTCCAGTCCCAACTCACCCATCGGATCGCCAACGGCGCAGTAGACACATCCACACCGGAAGCACACTGGGCATCGATCTCGTCTTTCATCCAGCAAACGGCAAAGAATACCATTGGACTGGCACAGCCCCCAAAGAAGCAACAGCGTTTCATGGATGATCAGCTACATTCCTGGTCGGAAGAGAAAAAACGGTTACGACTGCTGATAACTACAAGTAGGGATCCACAACAAGTGGCTGATCTGAAGCATCGGCGGAACACCCTCTCACACCGAATCCGGCTGCGAGCAAAGGAACTAGCATCGAATGAGCTGGACGCTCGGGCGAGGGAAGTAGAAGCAAAGAAGGATACAGCACAGATGTTGCATGCAGTCCATCTACTCCAGTGACAAAAACAACAGCCTATCACTGTGCATGATGAAACGGGTAGACAAGTAATACAGCCAGTCTCAGTAGCCATCCAAATCACCGACCACTTTTCTAAGCTTCACACACCGGAGCCTGGTGCACTGTTGCTGCGGCGACCGGGCCTTGCTGACCAGGATTGCGCTATTCAGTACCGCCGGCTTGAGCGGCCCATTTCTGAGGCAGAGGTGACACAGGCAGCTGGAAAGTTGAACAATGGCAGGTCAAGTGGCCCAGATAACATGCCAGGGGAGCTGCTAAAGTACTCACCTGCCCTCGTCTACTCCAATATCGCCCAGGTCCTCAACTCTGCCGTCGAGACAGGCCTGCCCCTGAACAGCATCGGTAGTGGGTCGCTTATTCCGTTACAAAAGCCTGGCAAATCAAGGGGACCAGTCGCTCACCTACGGCCCGTGGTTTTACTCACAGCGCTCAGGAAGATTCTATCATTGATTGTGCTGCGGAGGATCAACAAGGACGTCAACAACTTCGTTGCACACACACAGAGTGGTTTCCGCCCCAGCAGAAGCACCACAGATGTTGTGTGGTCATACCGATGGTTGGCGGCTCGATGCCAACGCTATCGCTGTGCGCTGGATATCCTAGGCATTGATATGTCAAAAGCGTTTGACTGTATAAGCAGGCCACGGCTCATCTCGGTGCTGGGATCGTTCTTGCAGCCGGATGAAATCCGAATAATCAGTTACCTCCTCCAGGACACCGTACTGCGGGTTGTACTCCCATCCGCTAAGGGCCCGTCATTCCCCACTCTCCGCGGCACACCCCAAGGGTTCCCTGTAACAAGGCCATGCCTGTTGGGACTCCCCTAGTCAAATAATAAATACTACTACTACTACTACTCGTTGTCTCCTGTTCTTTTCATTGTGCACCTTGAGGGTGCGCTGCGTGATGTCCGGCCTCTTCTTCTACCACGTCCCCCTGCCGATATCTCCCTGGGGTTACCAACTGAAACTGCCTACGCCGACGATGTGGATTTCGTGACTACTGATGGTGAAAGGCTGAGGACCCTCCTTCCAACCATATCCAACAAGCTCCTCGAATGGGATTTGAAAGTGAATGAGACCAAAACAGAGCACACGCACATCAAACGGCACACTGATCGCATCGAGGAGGAGTGGCGAACCACCAAGAAACTCGGGTCCCTATTAGGTGATGCCGAGGATATGCTACCGCGACAGCAACTGGCAACTGTTGCCTTTGGTAAACTCTGGACGCTGTGGATCCGTAGGTCGCTAGTTTCGGAGGATCTCCGCATCCGGCTCTATAATGCCTTTGTACTCCCTGTACTCTGCTACAATTGTGCAACATGGGCACCAACGAAACAGCAGCTGAGCAGTATTGAGGCCTTCCACCGAAAACAGCTGCGGGCGCTAATCGGCATTGTGTTCCCGAATCGGATTAGGAACGAGAGGCTCTATGAGCGTACCGGCGCGGTTCCTCTCGGCATTATCATCTTGAGAGCTAGGTGGAGGCTCTTTGGGCACGTCCTCCGGCTCCCGGCTGACTCCCCACCATCACTGGCCATGGGAGCGTACTTCGCAGAGCCTCGTCCAGCGGGCTGGAGGGGACGACCAAGACACACACTACCAACGCTACTACAAGATGATGCCAAGCGGATTGGACTTTCCTTGTCAAGCAAAGTCGATCTGGAGGCGTTCCGTGCTCCTGCTGCTGACCGAAGCGGTTGGGTGGGCATCTGTGCCCGAGTGGTGTCAGCACCCTGGTTTTTGTCTTCTTTTCGCATATTTCTTCTTTTTCTGAAACTGTTGTGGTCTTTTGTATCTATTCGAAGTGGCTTATGCGAACATTTTTGGCTGGTTTGCATGATTTGCATGCCCATTAATGCAGCTGCAGGCCATGCTGATGTCTACGCGAACAAGCACGTAATAATAATAAATTATACGAACATTTTTGAAGCATTGTCCGCTGGACCCTAATGACGAGTGCTTACACCAGAGACTTGTAACTGATTGATTTCACTATATACTCACTACAAATTGCCGCACATCAATATTATTCACCGCATATTTACCGCATATTTACCGCGAAATCACCGCAAATTATGCCATATTATCCCGCGTTTTTCCCCGCGTTTTTTGCGATTTTTTCCCGCAATTTTCCCCGGGGACAGATAACTGCACTCTCCAGGTGACGTACCTTGACACGACATTGCCACAGCACACCAGCAGCAGCATCAGCAGCATCAAAGTGAGACATCCGTTGCTACTGACATGATTCCTTGAATTGATACCTATAGTCATATACATATAGCCATAGACCTATTCCAGTGATATGTATAACAAGACGTTGAGCTAGTTCATTCTCATCATCAGTGATGTCTTAAAGACCTATTCCAGTGATATGTATAAGAGGTTGAGCTAGTTCATTCTCATCATCAGTGATGTCTTAAAGACCTATTCCAGTGATATGTATAACAAGAGGTTGAGCTAGTTCATTCTCATCATCAGTGATGTCTTAAAGACCTATTCCAGTGATATGTATAACAAGAGGTTGAGCTAGTTCATTCTCATCATCAGTGATGTCTTAAAGACCTATTCCAGTGATATGTATAACAAGAGGTTGAGCTAGTTCATTCTCATCATCAGTGATGTCTTAAAGACCTATTCCAGTGATATGTATAACAAGAGGTTGAGCTAGTTCATTCTCATCATCAGTGATGTCTTAAAGACCTATTCCAGTGATATGTATAACAAGAGGTTGAGCTAGTTCATTCTCATCATCAGTGATGTCTTAAAGACCTATTCCAGTGATATGTATAAGAGGTTGAGCTAGTTCATTCTCATCATCAGTGATGTCTTAAAGACCTATTCCAGTGATATGTATAAGAAGAGGTTGAGCTAGTTCATTCTCATCATCAGTGATGTCTTAAAGACCTATTCCAGTGATATGTATAAGAGGTTGAGCTAGTTCATTCTCATCATCAGTGATGTCTTAAAGACCTATTCCAGTGATATGTACAACAAGAGGTTGAGCTAGTTCATTCTCATCATCAGTGATGTCTTAAAGACCTATTCCAGTGATATGTATAAGAAGAGGTTGAGCTAGTTCATTCTCATCATCAGTGATGTCTTAAAGACCTATTCCAGTGATATGTATAAGAAGAGGTTGAGCTAGTTCATTCTCATCATCAGTGATGTCTTAAAGACCTATTCCAGTGATATGTATAAGAGGTTGAGCTAGTTCATTCTCATCATCAGTGATGTCTTAAAGACCTATTCCAGTGATATGTATAAGAAGAGGTTGAGCTAGTTCATTCTCATCATCAGTGATGTCTTAAAGACCTATTCCAGTGATATGTATAAGAGGTTGAGCTAGTTCATTCTCATCATCAGTGATGTCTTAAAGACCTATTCCAGTGATATGTACAACAAGAGGTTGAGCTAGTTCATTCTCATCATCAGTGATGTCTTAAAGACCTATTCCAGTGATATATATAACAAGACATAGCCAGCAATGGCATGTCATCACGTACATTGAAAATCAACATAATTTTTCGAATCGACCTTTTTTTCAGGATCACTTTTCAACGAGGACGAAGCAAAGTCGGCCGAACGAAGCCTAGAGGAAGAAAATCACCCTCTCCACTTCACCATCACGATACTGACATAGATACGAGATGAAACAACTAAAAAATCCACAAGAAAACTGTACGACCATCATCGCGCTGACTTTGGTCTGACTTTGGTCTGAGAATTTCTATCACGATCAAAAATGTACGAGGAGCACTCAAAAATAAGCAACAGACGTACCTCTATCGCTCTCTACTCCTTTTTCAAGGCACAAAAGTCGACTCTCCACTTTCAAACCAGGAACCAGACATACCAGTGGTCCTTTTCAGCTGCTCCACGAGCGCAGGAAATGTTCACCAAGGGGCGCAGAGCAGCACCCATTCCAGAAAAAGAGCTAAAATACGAGTGAGACTGCATGCCTGAGTACATGAGTACATGTATGAGTACATGCAGAAAATAGTCAATTTCAGCGTTTCTGCTCCAAACAGCAACTAGCTTCGACTAGAAACAAAGATTACACCAAAGGATCAAACAACAACCATTTTCTGCAGTTTTTTTGCAGATGGCTTCCTTGTGCTTGGCCCAGCACGCCAAAAATCACACCTCGGAGGAGTACAAAAATTACAACTCTCAGATGTCCTCGATTGCTGGCCATGGGTTGAGCTAGTTCATTCTCATCATCAGTGATGTCTTAAAGACCGGTCCAGTGTGGTGTGCAAGCTACACTGCAGTCACTTCATAACATTGACTAGCCTACACCATCACAACCATCGATGTGAATGTATTTGTTTGATGTGTTCCTAAACACGTCAGGTGATGCGGCCGTGAATCCGGCTAACCGTTTACTTTTGACACCAAAACAAACGAAAACTATCTCTTCACCTTCACTACTTGCTTTGTAAAAATATATTATAGCCCATACATACAGCCCATACATACATGTACATACATACAGCACATAATACATGTACATACAGCATATACATACAGCCCATACAGCCCATACAGCCAATCCACGGCCTCACACAGCTAACGCAGCAAATACAGCCTACACAGCACATAGAGCCCATACAGCCCATACAGCACATACAGCAAATACAGCCAATACAGCCACTACCCGGCCCCACACAGCACATACAGCCCACACAGTCAATACAGCCCAGTTCCTGAGTTCCTGAGCCTCTAATTTCAAGGACAATATTGTGTCATCTCTATCCTCTTTCATGGACACAAACTCCGCGGACATGGATGCGAAGGATACTGCAAGGCTATTAAGCTGGTCTTCTACAACAGACGTACCGTGTGTAGTGGCTGGCTGAGGCAGCACTCCCACACCATTCTCCCGAAGGTGCTTGACGATGCTTGGTCGACGGATTTCAGCTCACCAAGGTTGATCAGATCCTGATATCCAAACAGAGCTAGGTGTGTATTCTCATCGAGAGACATTGTGTTAGTCTATAGAATACAAAGTGGTTTGGGCCGAACTACCCAAAAGGTAGGGACGTACTGCAGAGGGTAATTCTCGGAGCACGAAAATTTGTTGCATCCGCCTCTAAAGTTGACTTTTAGAGCGAAATCCTATGTCAGAATGATTCTCTTGTGCTCCAGTCGGCATGACGGCAGATGGGAATACCCACATTATTGCAGCCCGTCGGTACTGAAAGCCGAAGCTCCTACTGGTTAGGAGTATCTTTGTAAAGCTATTGAAATAATTCAATGTGCCATCAGGCATCATTCCCACACATGAAGAGAAATATAGTAAGTAAGCAATCCAGAGCGTTTTCTTGTGACCGTCTTCAGGTATCTTTCGCTCTACTTGGTCAGTTTAGAAACTAAAACAGCAAGTGACCAGTGTGCAGTCAGTGTACATGTAGGTAAACTGTCCAGGCAAGGAAACTACTACTGGTACTGCTACTACTACTAATAATAACACAGTTGCTCGTAAGAAAAGGTTTGCTCCCCACACTTGCGCGTAATGGAACATCAATATTGTGAAATGTTCGGTCCGCTGCTGTCTCTTGATGAATCTTCCCGTTGTTCTAGTTCAGTATCATTAGTTGTAGATCATCGCTCTGACTACCACTGGTACTAATGAAAACAAATCCCAAGTTACAGCTATATTGGGGGGGGGGGGGTCTTCTCATAACAATTGCCAACCAGAACTCAAGAAAGTATGGTGCAACAGCAGCAGCAAGGCCAGGTTGGGAAAGGAAATCGGGCCCTCCGTGTCGCCTGATAAAAATTCTGACACTGCGTCCACAGCAACATGGCCATGATATAACTGCAACGTGGTCATAAAGAGAGTAAACCAAAAAAGGGAATCAGATCATGCCAATGCAGAGTACACACTGCTATAAAAAGAAGAATAACATTACGTCATTAGTGCACTGTGCAGAACATACATGGTCAGTGGGGTTCACAAGTGCGAGTACAAATACACGACATCCAGTTGACACCAACACACCACATGTGCACAGGGCCACAGGACAGGGTTTGTGCTCGTACTGTCAGCCATGTATGAGTGTATTCTTCTGATATGCCATAATCCAATATACAATGTAGTTGGTTAGACCAAATCGGGGATCCTGCTCCAAAATGATACAACACGTCCTGCTATGAGGCTAACCGCTAACCCTTTTTCTATGTACTTCGAAGTACAAGGAGGTAAGTGAACTCCATACATGTACGTCGCAACAAGGAGAGGGATAAGAGGTTATGCGATAACGTCAAATCCGCCATATATAGGAGCCAGTTGGGGTGGCAAAATTCACAAAGCGGGCACAGAAACCCCTTATATAGAAGAATTTGGGGTGGCAATGACGTGCATCGCATAACCTCTTTAATACTATAATACTTCTAAGTGTGTACAGATGTTCTGATACAAACATGTTAGAAGGCTACGTAGATCTACAACGACACAGATAGAAGCCATACTTGGAAAACGCCTCCCGGTTTTGAAAGGTTAAAGCCTTTCCCAGAGTTCGGTCATTGAATGCTTAGCAGCCACTATAAAAAAAGGTATGGATGTCTCAGTTCACCAGTTCTTACTGCCAATGCGACAAGCTTATTTTCAAGCAGAGATCAGCAGACAGTAACCAAATCTACAGTTGATACATTTTCAGGTACACGTTGTGTTTGTGCGGACCTTAGCAAGAAGCAGATATCACGTCATACAAAGGAAGAGCTGAGAACTTCTACATACATCTGAATAGTAAGTTGTGCGGATTGGGATTGTATTTTCGTTGCTTCAATTAGCATAGCGCTAATTACAGAAAGGACAGAGTTCCGGCTCTTTAAGAACATTTTGAAAGTTTTCGCTTTAACTAGCACACAGGCAAAATCAAATGATTTTTGCAGCGAAGAGACCACTTGGGTTGAAGATGGTGTGTGTGAGGTTTTCCAGAAAATCAAATCAACAAGGACATTGGAGCATTATCGCATTATTGTCTCCAAGGAAACTAGATTAGAGAAAGTCTGCATTCAAACATTCACCTCCGGTCTTTATAAGTAACATAATCCACGCAGAGGCAACAATTCGAAATATAGCAATAAAAAAGATGAAATGCGCACTCCTAACGTTATTCTATATACACGTTAAGGCAACGTTTGTGGTTATTAGTAGGTGTTCCAAGAACGTTTTCTTGTGATCATCATCAGTTAAAATAACCTTACTGAATTGACACGTAGGATATAATATAGAGAGAAAGTGAAACATTTGACAAACATTTTCCTGTAGGAAAAAGGGTACATTTTCTCCCTAGATAATCTCTAATTTTTGTTTCATATCAATAGAGTGATGTTGTTCCAACTGACGACAACCACAAGAACGCTTTCAAGTGGAGCACATTACCACCAATTTTCCCTTGACATGTGTTAATAGAATATGACTTGGTGGGGTATTGAGATATCTCCGATTCTCTCCTCTTTCTCACTGTTTTCTCGCCAACCATCCTTCCCTGTAACACAATAACACATTCCCTGCTTTGTCATTGAGCATTTCAGCGTGATCGTTTGGATTTACGGATTAATATAAAATATACTAACAAACAAACAAACAAACTTATGCGCAGTTTTCCTCTTTATTAGCAGTTCAGTGTTTTATCAATATCTTCACAAACGTAATAAGCTGTTCTTGTGACCAGACGAGACCCCAGAACGCTTTCAGACACCAGCACGAACAGTCTATCAGCCACGTATCAGCCACTCGTCTTGCAAATAATGATCTTACCATGTTGTTGTTATCTCTGTGTGTGTGTGTGTATATGTGTGCGTATGTGTGTGTTTGTGTATATGTGTGTGTATATGTGTGTGTGTATATGTGTGTGTGTATGTGTGTGTGTGTATGTGTGTGTATGTGTGTGTGTGTGTGTGTGTGTGTGTGTGTGTTACTGTAGGAAAGATGTTGCTGATTCACCATGGCTGGTCACTGCTACTCTCATTAGCCATTGTGCTGCCATGTTACTGTGTAGGCCTGCCAGTGAAAGACGTCCATGGCTCCACAACACGTGATGCCCAGGAGACAGTGGCCACGGCATTGGACGAGTCATCGGTTGAACACAGACGAGCCGAGCGCAGCATTGGTCGTGGTCCACTGGTACGTCAAAGTCCGCATGCCGAGCATCGTCAGAAAGGCAAGTTGGCCTTTCTCCCACCACTGATCCATGACAACGTTATTGATGAAGTTCTCCAAACTCCCGTAGATAGCAGCGGAGATGGGCCAGACGTACTCGACACACACGCAGTCTCCTGGTTTGAAAACGTGGATTCGTTTGGAGGATTTCTGGACATACCAGCTGTCACTGAAATCCACATTCCGCAGCCAAGTGAGCCAGAGCAGCCCACGGCAGCAGCAGCAGCGGCTACTACAGAAGTAGCTACCACAGAAGCGGCTACCAAAACAGCGGCTAGCACAACAGCGACTACTGCAAAAGCCGCTACTGCAGCGGCAACAACGACTACTCCTCCGGCCATGGATATGACTACCTCTCCGGCCATGGAGATCAAGGCACCAATGCATCACCAGATGGGCCAAGCAGCGTCTTGTCGCAGAGAGCTGGCTTCCGTCAGTGTGGAAGGTGACGGTTGTCGCAAGGCCGTGTCTATTGGTGTCTGTAAGGGAACGTGCATGCATACACCGAGAACCAAGAGACGACATCCGTATGTGCTGTATTCCTGCCAGTCCTGCGAGCCCACAACCACCAAGATAATCGAGGTGGCCATGAACGATCGCTATTGTCAGTCTCAACGTGGCAGGCTGGTGACGGAGAGAGGAGATCGAAACAAAACTTTCCACAGTATCTATGTGCCCAGTGCACTGAGCTGTTCATGCCGTCCGTATTCGCTATAGATGTATTTCTCTTTCACCTACTACATCAGGGATATGCACACGTCATGTACATGTATCACTTACAATCACCAAATTTCCCAAATAGACGACAAGCCAGTAGTCCACGACTGACGAATTGTCCGCAATTGCCATCATCACTGCCGGTATCATTATTGTACTGGCCCGGTATTTAGTTTTGACAACAAAACATGGCGGACCTTCCACGCTATTTCCTGCAATCCTAGTATTCTTTGACATCCTACATGTACATATATTATCCTTATTCTTTATCCCACAAGTTATCATTATTTGTAGATATCACATTTTTACAAGCAGTGATTCGATGATTATGACGTCATTGACCATGGTACCGTATACTATCTTACGTCATCGTGTTGATCATCTTGAGTAGTAAAATTATGAATTCACATTTCTAAGAAAGGGTTTGCTCCCCACACCTGAGCTCGCGCTATTCCGCCGACTTTACTTGACACTTGACTGACTCACGACTGCCATCCAGAGCACACGAGAAGTCCATCGAACCTTCGACTCGGCAAACCTGCAAGAAAGCACCACTCCCTGCTCAATACACAGTGTTTCGGGGAATTCACCACTCATCAGTTGAGCTTGAGTAGGCTGAGGAAGATTGTGCCTGAAGAGCACCACTTATATTCACATTTCCATAGAAAAAGGATTCTTTTCTACTGAAGCCTGCTCCGTTACCATGGTTACACGTTGTGATGGCTCGTCCGTACTAGTCAACTATGTCATGTAACAGTGATGGATATCTCAGGATGGATATCTCAGGAAACACATGTACATATATGATTGTTGCTGTCTGATGATCGGTTAAAACCGTGAAACTCAGAGTTACAGAAGAAACGCTTTTGATCCCTCTCAAGTGTGTGTATTCGATCTGCGGACAGAACTGTTTCGTCCGTTGTTGTCTCGTCAGCAGAGTCATACAGAGAAATTCATGCCCAACCTGATAGCAGTGAAACACTCATTATAATTTCCAAAGCCAGACCAGGCCCGACGTGCGTGCTGGTACATGTCATGTACCTTGCCAGGCCTACGAGTGTGTAAGGATATCCTTGCTAATAACTTTCTATGCCTAGCTAGCAATACAATCATGTACTAGTACTTACAAGTAACAATAATAATATTATACAGTTTCCTCGGTCATAAGAGTGCGATAACACTACTGAAGTACCAGTAGGAAAAAGGACATACGTCAGACTCTTGAATAACATCTTGAAACGGTTTGACTGGTACATGTAATGATGTATACTGTTTCAAGCCTTCTCGTGACGTCAGGTGAACTACATGCAAAAACAAGCGCTGAGGACCGTTGGCCATTCACAACGTTGTTCAGCACCTCCATGAGCGACACTGACTCACGCTGTTATGTTCACGAGGTGTTTGTCGCGCTGGAAACGGAGCGTCTCTGTAGGTTTGTATCCCTGGTGATGTTTGTGTCTGGAGAGCCTTATACAAGTGGTGCTCTTCAGGCACAATCTTCCTCAGCCTACTCAAACTCAACTGATGAGGGGTGAATTCCCCGAAACACTGTGTATTGAGCAGGGACTGTAGTGCTTTCTTGCAGGTTTGCCCAGTGGAAGGTTCGATGGACTTCTTGCGTGCTCTGGGTGGCAGTCGTGAGTCAGTCAAGTGAGAATTCAAGTCGGCAGGAAACCCCCCGAGCTCCCATGTAGTGAGCAACACACAATTCCTCTTCTTCCTTGCGCTGTGTCTATTACCTCCCTACTAAGTATGTACAAGTACGTAATGGCGGAATTGGTACGTTTCCTGTAACAATGACTCAGCACCATCGCGCCTCTCATCAAGATAATACAGTCGTCCCTGTACCATATTCTAGGTAAATCTTGAGAACTATCATTACTTATAGTCGAGAAATCGTTTAGCCTAAAACTTGGTTCATTGCCTCTTCATCTGAGTTTACTATAATAACGAGAGAGCTTGGAAGCTCAGGGCCCTACGCTATGCTTTTATGCTTGTTTGACTAGCTCATCGTACATGTTATAAGAAGTGATTCACTCCCCGCTGCACTGGCCCACATTCTGCTGCCACAACTCGGGGCCAAGCTACAGCTGCTCTTGTCTTGCCTGCCTGCCACTCCCGGTATGGTTTCCATTCCATTGCGTATCTTGGTGCCGACAGGTGGAATGCGCTGCCTCCATCTTGTCGCCTGGCCGAGTCGCCTGCTTTGTTTCGCGCTCACACAAAGTCTCATTTAGGGTTCCCAGTAAAAAGGCAACATTGCCTGTTGGGAAATCCCTAACAAAATAAGAAAAAATAATAATAATAATAATAATAATAAGTGATGGAAATGTCTTTTTCCGTTGATTGGCCACATCACTGTATTGCAAAAACGTTTCAATCGGTTTGAACATTATGAGTTAGGCAAAAGTATCTGCAGAATTTATTGCGGATTCTTATTTCTCGAATAATCATCTACTTTTGGTTTGATCCTTCTTTTCTTTTATCTCCTTATACTGTAAATCAACAAATTTTGGCCGATGAGAAATAGAAACCTCTCTAGTAGAGAGGTTAAGATGCACGTTAATTCCGACGTGACGCGCAATTTCACGTCAAATTTGAAATCGATTGGTATTTTTGCTCTCACATGCATCCATTGCTCAATCATGCATCATTTGCCTATATGACAAACTTTGGCCTGTGATTTACTTTGGCCGGTTGGTACCAAGCGGCGAAATCAGCGAAATTAAATCGCCAGCGAAAATTAGTTGATTTTAATACAGTAATTGGATTTTCTGGCCTTTTTGTAGTAATACATGTACATGTACATTGACCTGTTGAGCCAATGACGACGCCGAACGCATGGTTGCCTGTGGAGCACATTACATAACTTTACAGTCTCCTAAAATACGTAACCTGTCCGACGGCAAAAGAGGCTGCAGATTTAGTTTTTCTGGGCGTTGACGGGATGTCTGCGACGCGAAAGTTCAGTTCGTGTTATTTGGCTCGCACGTCGAAAAATCAACGCGAGTGACCTGCTGCTCACGTCGAAATTTGGACATTACATAACTTTACAGTCTCCTAAAATACGTATCCTGTCCGACGGCAAAAGAGGCTGCAGATTTAGGTTTTCTGCGCGTCGACGGGATGTCTGTCCTGACGTTTACTGGGACCGGCGCTGACTCTGCCGATCACGGGCGTTCTGGACTCGACGGGATGTCTGTCCTGACGTTTCCTGGGACCGGCTTAGACTCTGCCGATCACGGGCGTTCTGGACTCAACGGGATGTCTGTCCTGACGTTGCCTGGGACCGGCGGACTCTGCCGATCACGGGCGTTCTGGAGTCGACGGGATCTCTCTTCCGACGTTTCCTGTGACCGGCGCTGAATCGCTCGTTCACGCTTATTTTGGAGACGACGGGATCTCTCTTCCAAAGTATGTTTATGCTGACGCATCCTATCACCTATTCGGCGTGTATTCTAATTTAAAGGGGAAGTTAAGGCAAAAATCAAAATTTCACCAGTTGTAGTCTTCGGGGTGCTGAGTCGAATGGTCGTGGTCCGAGGAAGCTGAGACGCTCCCTTCCTACTTGAATCCCAATCGAACTCGCGCACTTCCACCGAAACTGGGTGACTGCGCCCTACGAGATGGGGATTTGTATGCAAAATGTCACTAAAAGCGCCATTTCGTTCTTATAAAAGCACGGATGACCGCGATTGGCCCATATGTTGTAGTCTTTTGGACGCTGAGTCGACTGGTTTTGGTCCGAAAAGGCTGCGATGCAGCGTTCCGCCTTTATTCCCAATCGAACATGGTTGAACAAGCGGTCACGTGCTCCTGCTTACGCCAGTCACCTGGTCACCGTGCCTGCAGGGTACAACTTACTAGACTGTTTGACCTTTTTTGGGTGCAGTCCTGTCACTCGAGTTGAACTCGAGTTGAACCTTGGTGTGAAAGTTCTCACCTGCTGGCGTGGTGACCAGGTGATTTGGGCACCCAGGAGCACGTGACCACTTGTTCAACCATGTTCGATTGGGAATAAAGGAGGAACGCTGCATCGCAGCCTTTTCGGACCAAAACCAGTCGAGTCAGCGTCCAAAAGACTACAACATATGGGCCAATCGCGGTCATCCGTGCTTTTATAAGAACGAAATGGCGCTTTTAGTGACATTTTGCATACAAATCCCCATCTCGTAGGGCGCAGTCACCCAGTTTCGGTGGAAGTGCGCGAGTTCGATTGGGATTCAAGTAGGAAGGGAGCGTCTCAGCTTCCTCGGACCACGACCATTCGACTCAGCACCCCGAAGACTACAACTGGTGAAATTTTGATTTTTGCCTTTACTTCCCCTTTAATTTCCTCCTCGTCTCCCTATTTCTTTCCAAATCTCCCTCTACATCAGGGAGTCGTATACATAATACGACGAATATTGGTACGGTACGGGACAGATACAGGAGCCCGCAAATATTGTGGACAGCTATTATGTACAATCCTGTAGAGCCTTTGTAGTCACAGATACGGGACAGATACGGGACAGATACAAGATAGCTCCAGCCGTGACACAAACAAACAAACAAACAAACACCAAATTAAAGCTGTGTGGACCCTGGCTAGCGCCAGACGTTACTGAAGTAACGTCTTCTGCATAGCTACGGGAATAATTAATTTTCTTCTTCGTTCTGCTGCTGTCAAATTATTATTTTCATTTCCCTCTCAGGTAACCTCCTGGATAGGCTGATGTACAGACATTTTCCAAAGATGGATTGCTTGAAAGTCCTCGACCTCCGCATTCCCAGCATCATGCGCGGACCGGGAAGCGACTTCAAGCCATTCCTTTGTGAATCGTGGTAAGTGAATCATAGCGCAAGGTATCCAGGGCATATCAATGATTTTTACGCTCCCTCCTGAGATATTAATGATACTACTCTTTTTATTACGGGACAGTAAATCCTGTCAAGGCGACCACTCGGATAAGGCGACCACTCGGATAAGGCGACCACTCGGATAAGGCGACCACTCGGATAAGGCGACCACCTGTCCAAGAAGACCACTGCAATCAGGACCAAGGGATGCTATTTCCAGTCAAATGACCCTGGCTAAGGAGACAGACCACTTGGTAGCAGAGACCACGTTTTGAAGGTCTCATGAGCGGTCGTCTTATACAGGTTTCACTGTACTACCGGTAATGGCAAGTAGCCCTTGGCAGGCAATGCGGGAAAATCGGCAGCATGTTGTAGTGTTTCTGGTATGTGTTCTGCACGTTTGGCATGTGGATACAGAAATGGAGCAGATTTCAAGGAAGTGCCTGCCATAAGGTTCCATCAATTTCTCTGCTTTTCGAGCAGAATCTGCAAAATTTTTGACCGCTGAGGTCTCCCGGACAAGCCATCACAACGCATAACATTGCAGACTTCTGTAGAAACAATAGCATAATATATGTGTCAACAAATCGCTGCAAGTTCTGAAAGAATAAAATTGATATTCATTGGTTAAAATTGATAGGAATATCTTGGAGGGGATAGCGAAGAATAAAATCTTGTGGTGACCACTTGCACTGATCTCTCAAGTAGGTAATTTCTACCATTCAATAGGGATGATGGCAAAAGGTGAGAATCTGTTGTTCACAACCGTTGTATTTCTTCGGTGAAATTGGTGATTGAGAAATAATTCTATTGTTTGATTGCGGATGCCTGGCACGAACAGCTGGTTGCACTGAGTAAGAAAATGTTGGAGAATGATTTGTTTTTGTCCTCCTTGCCCTTCTCCAGTCGTTGCTGCCGACATTCTTGATCGTTCATATCCACTCGATACGGTTTGGATGTGACAGGAAAGCACTTTGAGCAGGGATATTTTACAAAAGGGTGAGGTTTTAGGAAGACCGGCTTAGACATGCACGTTCCCGAACAGACTCCGATAGATACACGCTTGAGGCAGCCAGCTCGTTTAACCAGGATATCGGTCATTTCGCTGCGACAGGACTCGTGGTCCAGTCGGTAATCAATGCTGCCACCGTTGCTGCCTTCGGTTCGTGGGTGCTCCGCCAATACCTCTTCCCATTCTGTCTCCAGTGACGCCATTGACTCCTGGTCATCACGTGATGTAGAGCCATGGCCGTCATTGGCTGGCAGGGCTACACAGTACCATGGCAACACGATGGCTAACGAGAGTAGCAGTGACCAGCTGTGGTGAATCAGCATCATCTTTCCTACAGTAACACACACACACACACACACACATACACACACACACACACACACACACACACACACACACACACATGTAACATCATGTACATACACATTACTTCAGCATTTAAATGTACATCAGGTGGAAATAAGTACATGTACGCACACATAAACACATACACAGACGCGTGCACTCACGCACACACACACCGTAGAAAGAGAAAGAAAACAATGATCACGAACTGTGCACCAAAGTAACCATGTACATGTGCAAGTGAAGTCAGCGAGTGCAACAAGCCGCAAAAAAACTGCACAAAAACTGTACAAAAACTGCACAAAAACTGCACAAAAACTGCACAAAAACTGCACAAAAACTGCACAAAAACTGCACAAAAACTGAACAAAACCGCACAAAACTGTACAAAAACTGTACAAAACTGCACAAAAACTGTACAAAACTGCACAAAACCCCCACAAAAACCACACGAAAACTGCACCAGTATGAAAACCGACGTGAAGCCGAGGTTTTTTATAACTGGTGTCCATCTCGATATACATGTACACGAGGTCCCTTTGTTATTATATATTTATACCTCTCCATATTCACCGTGTGTGACCTCCTAATGGCTTGTTCCTCGCCGACAACTACTGCTAATTTCCCTTATCGGTGTACATGTATATGGAGATAGACAGTTGTCTAAAGTCCTCAGGCTGCTTACAGTGCTCAATGTCCAGTGGACAGAGCCAGTAATACAAATATTACACAGCAATGAATCAAACAAGTCTCTTTCCGCTGTCACCCCTTTTCCTCGCGCTATTGAAATGCTGTACCTCCATCACCTTTGCACTCTTCTCTCAACACCCTCCGTGTACATTATATTCTAGTGATTGTTAGTCTTGGTCATATGCTACTGTCTGATGAGTGCTTTCACACGAAACTCGGAGTAACAGCGGAAAGAGACTTGTTTGATTCATTGCTGTGCAATATTTGTATATGGAATTAAATACACCACTAAGGGAGAGCATACCCAAGACTGTATTAGTGTATTATGGAGATATACACACCACTAAGGGAGAGCATGCACAATACTGTATTAAAGTGTATTATGGAGATATATACACCACTAAGGAAGATCTTGCCCAAGACTGTATTAAAGTGTATTATGGAGATATATACACCACTAAGGGAGATCTTGCCCAAGACTGTATTAAAGTGTATTATGGAGTGAGGTATAAAACAGGTTACGTAGTCTTGATAGCACCTATATTATGTACATGTGGCTAGAACCGTGACATCTTCGAAACGCAACCCGACAATCTTCCAAACGTTCAGATTAGGAATGTCTGAGTACTCTCCCTGGTCAGTATTGCGTCTTGTCGCACTCTGGTGATTGTATATGTATATTCTCTGGTTACTTTGGTGGATAGTTGGTCATAACACGTAACAATGTTGTCCTTCCTTTTTTTTTATTTATCCAGGATTACATTGGCTCGCCATCTGAGTCCATAGTTAAAACTGTTCATTAAAATCGATATTTGTTTAGCATCAACCATCACACTATAACTGAGCTCTCCGGCCGAGCTCGACACGTGGTAGTTACAGAACACCATCAGCATCATCAGCTGGTTGGTTGGTATATTTTATTTTACTTCGCCAGAACAAACAGGCATTGCTACCTTCTTGCCTGGACAAGTGGATTGCCCAAGCTCTCACAAAAAGACGAAGAAAGGAAATAGATATTACATGAGAGTGTAAAGCATGCAATCTTATAAGAGAAATAGCTGCTGTATAAGGTGTCCTTGTGACCCGACGAGACCCCAGAGCGCTTGCGGACACCAGCAAGACCAGTCTACCAGTCACTCGTCTCGTCTGGGGTAGTGTTGCCTGATGGCAAGAGAATCTTGGCACTACACGCCAGTGAATTCCGCTGAATTGAGAGGCCAAAATGATGATGGCATCGACAAGTAATATCTTCCTACTAGAATTGATGAAATTTAAGAAGGGGTTTACACTAGTATGAAGATATTTTGCTTGGACAATTCACTTGTCATGGCAATAAAGCAGTCTCTATCTATCTCTCTCTCTCTCTCTCTCTCTCTCTCTCTCTATCTATCTATCTATCTATCTATCTATCTCTATCTCTATCTCCTCTCTCATCATGCATGCTTCACACTCTCATGTAATATTTCTTTCCTTTCTTCGTCTTTTGTGAGAGCCTGGACAATCCACTTGTCCAGGCAAGAAGGTAGAAATGCCTGTTCATTCTGGCAAAGTAAAATAAAATATAACAACCAACCAATATATTGGTATTCTCAGAAGCTGGAACGGACTCCGCCATTTGAAAGTAATTACAACCCGTCCATCTCTCCACACTGCGAAACAGATGTCTGGGAGATGTGGAACATCTACCCAAGAGCGAATGTCCTCGTTTTGGTGTGGTGAATGTGCGCCAAGAGCGAAGTGTGAAGAGGCGGACAGTTTCAAGATACTAGTGTATTGGTGAACCATCAAACGAAGACCTGAACTTTTGATTTTTATTCTAACTAGTGTTGGGAAAATCTAGGTAACTACATGTATATTGCAAAGAAAAGTACAATGCACACAACTTACAATTCAGCTGTTTGTAGAAGTTCTCCCAGCTCTTCCTTTTTCTGATTTTATATCCGCTTCTTGCTGATATGCACACAAACACAACGTGTACCTGAAATGTATCAACTGTAGATTTGTTCACTGTCTGCTGATCTCTGCTTGAAAAATATGTCTGTAGCATTGACAGCAAGAACTTGTGAACTGAGACATCCATACCGTTTTTTTATAGTGGCTGCTAACGATTCAATGAACGAACTCTAGGAAAGGCTTCAACCTTTCAAAACCAGGACGTCGATACCAAATACGCCTGGTATCTATAATTGTTGTACGTAGCCTTGTCACCTGTGCTAAATATGTATCAGAACATCTTAGTAAGTACATGGATAAGACCCTCTTCCATTAGAGCCTTACGACACTCAGTACTAAATACATCAAAAGGCTACTCAAAAGGCTACTCAAAAGGCTACTCAAAAGGCTACTCAAAAGGCTACTCAAAAGGCTACTCAAAAGGCTACTCAAAAGGCTACTCAAAAGGCTACTCAAAAGGCTACTCAAAAGGCTACTCAAAAGGCTACTCAAAAGGCTAATCAAAAGGCTACTCAAAAGGCTACTCAAAAGACTACTCAAAAGGTAACTCAAAAGGCTACTCAAAAGGCTACTCAAAAGGCTACCCAAAAGGCTACCCAAAGGGCTACTCAAAAGGCTACTCAAAAGGCTACTAACTTAAAAGCCTACTAAAAAGCCTACTCAAAAGGCTACTCAAAAGGCTACCCAAAAGGCTACTCAAAAGGCTACTCAAAAGGCTACTCAAAAGGCTACTCAAAAGGCTACTCAAAAGGCTACTCAAAAGGCTACTCAAAAGGCTACTCAAAAGGCTACTTAAAAGGCTACCCAAAAGGTTACCCAAAAGGCTACTCAAAAGGCTACTCAAAAGGCTACTCAAAAGGCTACTCAAAAGGCTACTCAAAAGGCTACTCAAAAGGCTACTCAAAAGGCTACTCAAAAGGCTACTCAAAAGGCTACCCAAAAGGCTACCCAAAAAGCTACCCAAAAGACTACTCAAAAGGCTACTCAAAAGGCTACTCAAAAGGCTACTCAAAAGGCTACACAAAAGGCTACTCAAAAGGCTACTCAAAAGGAATTGGGCCATTTCGTTAACGTGCAAGACTAGTATTAGTATAATATATATATTATGTTGCGATGGGACTTTCCCTGATATGTAGCTGAACAAATATCCTTTGTTCCAAGTAGAGTGTTCGTACAGAAGTGTGTACTTCTAGGAATGTACATTCAATAAGGAGACTGGTTTCGCATGAAAGCTTTCCGGTTTGTCCTCAACTAGACTGTAGGCTGTCAGTGTGAGCTTGGGGAAGTGGAGAGCGATAGCTTGGGGAGGTGGAGAGCGATAGCTTGGGGTAGTGGAGAGCGATAGCTTGGGGAAGTGGAGAGCGATAGCTTGGGGAAGTGGAGAGCGATAGCTTGGGGAAGTGGAGAGCGATAGCTTGGTGAAGTGGAGAGCGATAGCTTGGGGAAGTGGAGAGCGATAACTTGGGGAAGTGGAGAGCGATAGCTTGGGGAAGTGGAGAGCGATAGCTTGGGGAAGTGGAGAGCCATAGCTTGGGGAAGTGGAGAGCGATAGCTTGGGGAAGTGGAGAGCGATAGCTTGGGGAAGTGGAGAGCGATAGCTTGGGGAGGTGGAGAGCGATAGCTTGGGGAAGTGGACAGCGATAGATTGGGGAAGTGGAGAGCGATAGCTTGGGGAAGTGGAGAGCGATAGCTTGGGGAAGTGGAGAGCGATAGCTTGGGGAAGTGGAGAGCGATAGCTTGGGGAAGTGGAGAGCGATAGCTTGGGGAAGTGGAGAGCGATAGCTTGGGGAAGTGGAGAGCGATAGCTTGGGGAAGTGGAGAGCGATAGCTTGGGGAAGTGGAGAGCGATAGCTTGGGGAAGTGGCGAGCGATAGCTTGGGGAAGTGGAGAGCGATAACTTGGGGAAGTGGACAGCGATAGATTGGGGAAATGGAGAGCGATAGCTTGGGGAAGTGGAGAGCGATAGCTTGGGGAAGTGGAGAGCGATAGCTTGGGGAAGTGGAGAGCGATAGCTTGGGGAAGTGGAGAGCGATAGCTTGGGGAAGTGGAGAGCGATAGCTTGGGGAAGTGGAGAGCGATAGCTTGGGGAAGTGGAGAGCGATATGTCCAACATAGGGACCGGCGGCTTCTGCTCGAAGGTGGCAGATTCTGCTCGAAAAGCAGTGAAATTGGCAGAGCCATACAAACCTTATGGCGGCAATTCCTCCAATTCTGCTCAATTTTTTTATCCACATACCAAACATGCATGAAACTTACCAGAAAAAGTACCGAATTCTGCCAATTTTTCTGCCAGCAGAATCCGCCGGACCCTAGTCCAACATCATCTGTACACCAATACTGTGAGGAGTATAATTATTGACGTTTCGGACCAGTCACCCATCATGGTTCTGACGATGGATGACTGGCCCGAAACGTCAATAATGTTTCGACATCATAAAATAATTTTCATCAAAAGAGTGAATAGCCTTAGGCCTGTGGGAATGCCCTATTCAAAATTAAATAAATAATAATGAATAATAACTAAATAGAGCGGTTGTCAGTTGACAAACCCCCTTTTATTTACAATGCAGTTGCGTTATGTCCACCACTTTCTGAACGAGTATAATAAATTATTATTAGGGTGCTTTCCATTCATGTTTTGCGGAGAGTTAATAATAATAATAATAACTTTATTAGGATGACCCAAAGGCTGACCGCCTATCGTGGGGTCCGTCGCATTGAAGGATGATGGTACAAGAGAGTACAGATTGGGAAGGGGGGGGGGGAGGACTACTTTTGTTGGATCCCTAATTTGGCTAACACCGATACCATGACTAAGAATGGTTTGTGTCACTTTCGAGTACTTCAGTAGAATCCCTAGTAAAGCCCTTAACAGGAATTGGTAGTACTAGTAATATTATTTTTTTTAAAGCTCACACTCTCAAACGCTGTGCATTACGGTCTGTAGATGCTGAAATGTTTTATTAATTATTTTTGTTTGTAAACCCAACCGACTATAACATGTATGTCCTACACAGTGCACACTATTGTCTGCACTATTGTAACAGTGTGAACTCTGCAGCAATGGCATAATATTCCTTATTTGGTGTTACTCTCTTTAGGATCACCCTGCCACACAGGCTACATGTCCTGGTCACATTGCATGCAGTAGGCTGGGTATCGGGTGAGCATTTTTGCCAGGCGACAGGGAAAACCCCATTTACTTTCCTTTCTTAGCTTGGCTCTGCTGCTGTTGTACGGTAATAAAAATTTCGTGCGTTATGATTGGCAATTAGAAGACACCTCCCCCCCCCCCCCATGGCACACACACATAGGATACATTGTACATGGACAATGTCATGCAGTTGTAGCTTGGGATTTGTCTTAATTAGCAGTCATGTTCCATTTCCTTTGAAGTCTTCTATTACCTGTACCTACAAGTGGTCATTGGCGCCAGTTGACGGATGGCAGAATTCGGTACTGTATAACACGTCATTTTAGGTGTAACTTAAATTTCGCTAATTTCCGCAGAGAAACCAGGACCTTAAATTTCGGTTGCTTTTCGTTGGGCATTTTCAGAATGTAAATGACAACCATTCTGGAATGGGAATGGATAAGAATCACCTGACCAAACACACGTGCCAGAAAGTATTCTTTCTAGACCAAAGAGTGGTATATTTGATAACATTTAATAACGATAGAAATTTTTACGATACTTCTCCAGACGTTTCGTTGTTCTGAACAACATCGTCAGTGGATAAAGAATGACGATGTTGTTCAGAACAACGAAACGTCTGGAGAAGTACAGTAAAAATTTCTATCGTTATTAAATGTAGAATTACAGATGGAGCGGACTCGCTCCCTTCTATTTACACTGCAACGTTCGAACACATTTTCGTAGTTAAAACAACGTTTCGGCATATAGCCCTCATCAGGTTTGCAATGATGTGCACTCTACAAAGGAGCAGCAAATATACTGTGCTGTGCTGTGTTTGCGCCAAATGTGTCAGCTACAAAGGTGGCGAAAGGGATTGGTGATATATTAATATCCAGATACGATATATTCACAGTAGTGTCCAGCCAGCATTAGTGTTTACTTGCGGCCGCAAGTTGCGGATTTCAACAGCTTCTCGCAGTTTTCTGCTTGCTCTGTCGCCTGCCCTTGCCAGGACTGACACAGCCGAGAACACACTATCCGCAGCAGCTATACTCTCGCCAGAATGTTTGTCGCGCACGTGGTCACCCCATGGCTTATCGAGAGTGCGACGGCGTGCCTCGCCATTGTGCTCCCGAATTCTTGTTTCCAAGGAGCGTTCCGTCTCCCCTACATACGTTTCCCGGCACCATTTGCATTGCAATTCGTAGACTACATTCTTTGTCATACATACTCGTTCGCCTCCAGACTGACAGGTAATGCAAGGCCCTAGTGGACGTCCTCTTCGTCTTTTTTCAGTAATGTTGGGCTCGTTTACGCACTTGGGTGGTAACAGCGCCGAACGGCACAGTTGACGCCTGAGGCTGCCCGAGTGCTCGTATACGACACGTACCGGCAACTTGTATTTCCGTATTGCTTTGTTCACATGGTGGTGTACTTCATCGGACTTGAACGGTAGTTTAAGGAAGGCAGAGCGGGGATTACCGCGTCGTCTACGCCGAGGTTTCCTGGCAGCTTCCCTTGCTTCCGATATGATACTGTCTGGGTAGTTATTTATGCGCAGTTGTTTGTGTATTTTTTGTTCGCTCTCGACTTGCATCATGGGGTTAGACGATAGTCGCTGTGCCCTTAGGAATTGAGATTGAGCGACGGCTAACTTGATGTGGTGAGGAACTGCCGATGAATAATCCACCAGTAGGCCACTACTGCATGCCTTCTGGAACAATTTGAATGACAGCTCTCCGGTTTGCCCAACCGCGATCGTTACGTCCATGTAGTCTATGCAGCCACTGTCACAACTTAATTCATGCGTGAATTTGATACGTTCGTGGCTGGCGTTGAATCTTTCTATGAGCTCCAGAAGGCGCTGCCTACCATGTGTCCATAGGATGATGATATCGTCGATGTATCGTCTGAACAAAATAGGTTGGAAGGGTGAGTCCTGAAGAAGTCGTGTCTCAATGGTGTGCATAAACAGGATGGCAAATGGAGGTGCCAGGTTGTTCCCCATAGCAACCCCATCTAGCTGGTGGTAGATCTGTCTGCCAAATCTGAAGTACATGTAGTTATGACTCAGAACAAACTTCAGTAGTGTCCTGACTTGGGTCACGCTCAGCCCGAGCATATCAACTCTGTTATAGTGCGGGAGCACAATGGCGAGGCACGCCGTCGCACTCTCGATAAGCCATGGGGTGACCACGTGCGCGACAAACATTCTGGCGAGAGTATAGCTGCTGCGGATAGTGTGTTCTCGGCTGTGTCAGTCCTGGCAAGGGCAGGCGACAGAGCAAGCAGAAAACTGCGAGAAGCTGTTGAAATCCGCAACTTGCGGCCGCAAGTAAACACTAATGCTGGCTGGGCACTACTGTGAATATATCGTATCTGGATATTAATATATCACCAATCCCTTTCGCCACCTTTGTAGCTGACACATTTGGCGCAAACACAGCACAGCACAGTATATTTGCTGCTCCTTTGTAGAGTGCACATCATTGCAAACCTGATGAGGGCTATATGCCGAAACGTTGTTTTAACTACGAAAATGTGTTCGAACGTTGCAGTGTAAATAGAAGGGAGCGAGTCCGCTCCATCTGTAATTCTGTATGAAACTGCAGGAGGCCTCACCGCTTCTAATCTGTTATTAAATGTTATCAAATATACCACTCTTTGGTCTAGAAAGAATACTTTTTGATATTACAATGAGAGTGAATAATCAACGGCTTGTCCACCAACTCTTTTACACGTGCCAGAATCAACTAGGAATCACTTGACATAACAATTCCATGATGTCGTTGTGGAACCGCGGCTCTCTTCTCTTTTGCCCGACTCTAGTTTCCTTGAGAGAGTCGAGGTTGTTGTTTGTTTATTTAGAGTGGAAGAACAAACAGGCAAATTCCCCTAATTACATGATATCGACTAAAAAGGAGAATAAAGTATAAAAAGGCCAATGAAGGTAATGATGAGGTAATGATGAGGTAATGATGAGGTAATGATACTGAGTAGAGTGGGTAATGATACTGAGTAGAGTGGGTAATGATACTGAGTAGAGTGGGTAATGATACTGAGTAGAGTGGGTAATGATACTGAGTAGAGTGGGTAATGATACTGAGTAGAGTGGGTAATGATACTGAGTAGAGTGGGTAATGATACTGAGTAGAGTGGGTAATGATACTGAGTAGAGTGGGTAATGATACTGAGTAGAGTGGGTAATGATACTGAGTAGAGTGGGTAATGACACTGAGTAGAGTGGGTAATGATACTGAGTAGAGTGGGTAATGACACTGAGTAGAGTGGGTAATGATACTGAGTAGAGTGGCCAATGAAGGTAATGATACTGAGTAGAGTGGGTAATGATACTGAATAGAGTGGGTAATGATACTGAGTAGAGTGGGTAATGACACTGAGTAGAGTGGGTAATGATACTGAGTAGAGTGGGTAATGATACTGAGTAGAGTGGGTAATGATACTGAGTAGAGTGGGTAATGATACTGAGTAGAGTGGGTAATGATACTGAGTAGAGTGGGTAATGATACTGAGTAGAGTGGGTAATGATACTGAGTAGAGTGGGTAATGATACTGAGTAGAGTGGGTAATGATACTGAGTAGAGTGGGTAATGATACTGAGTAGAGTGGGTAATGATACTGAGTAGAGTGGGTAATGACACTGAGTAGAGTGGGTAATGACACTGAGTAGAGTGGGTAATGATACTGAGTAGAGTGGGTAATGATACTGAGTAGAGTGGGTAATGACACTGAGTAGAGTGGGTAATGATACTGAGTAGAGTGGGTAATGATACTGAGTAGAGTGGGTAATGACACTGAGTAGAGTGGGTAATGAAGGTAATGGCACTGAGTAGAGTGGGTAATGATACTGAGTAGAGTGGGTAATGATACTGAGTAGAGTGGGTAATGATACTGAGTAGAGTGGGTAATGAAGGTAATGACACTGAGTAGAGTGGGTAATGATACTGAGTAGAGTGGGTAATGATACTGAGTAGAGTGGGTAATGATACTGAGTAGAGTGGGTAATGATACTGAGTAGAGTGGGTAATGAAGGTAATGACACTGAGTAGAGTGGGTAATGATACTGAGTAGAGTGGGTAATGATACTGAGTAGAGTGGGTAATGATACTGAGTAGAGTGGGTAATGATACTGAGTAGAGTGGGTAATGATACTGAGTAGAGTGGGTAATGATACTGAGTAGAGTGGGTAATGATACTGAGTAGAGTGGCCAATGAAGGTAATGATACTGAGTAGGAGTGGGTAATGATACTGAATAGAGTGGGTAATGATACTGAGTAGAGTGGGTAATGACACTGAGTAGAGTGGGTAATGATACTGAGTAGAGTGGGTAATGATACTGAGTAGAGTGGGTAATGATACTGAGTAGAGTGGGTAATGATACTGAGTAGAGTGGGTAATGATACTGAGTAGAGTGGGTAATGATACTGAGTAGAGTGGGTAATGATACTGAGTAGAGTGGGTAATGATACTGAGTAGAGTGGGTAATGACACTGAGTAGAGTGGGTAATGACACTGAGTAGAGTGGGTAATGATACTGAGTAGAGTGGGTAATGATACTGAGTAGAGTGGGTAATGACACTGAGTAGAGTGGGTAATGATACTGAGTAGAGTGGGTAATGATACTGAGTAGAGTGGGTAATGACACTGAGTAGAGTGGGTAATGAAGGTAATGACACTGAGTAGAGTGGGTAATGATACTGAGTAGAGTGGGTAATGATACTGAGTAGAGTGGGTAATGATACTGAGTAGAGTGGGTAATGAAGGTAATGACACTGAGTAGAGTGGGTAATGATACTGAGTAGAGTGGGTAATGATACTGAGTAGAGTGGGTAATGATACTGAGTAGAGTGGGTAATGATACTGAGTAGAGTGGGTAATGAAGGTAATGACACTGAGTAGAGTGGGTAATGATACTGAGTAGAGTGGGTAATGATACTGAGTAGAGTGGGTAATGATACTGAGTAGAGTGGGTAATGATACTGAGTAGAGTGGGTAATGATACTGAGTAGAGTGGGTAATGATACTGAGTAGAGTGGGTAATGATACTGAGTAGAGTGGGTAATGACACTGAGTAGAGTGGGTAATGATACTGAGTAGAGTGGGTAATGATACTGAGTAGAGTGGGTAATGAAGGTAATGATACTGAGTAGAGTGGGTAATGAAGGTAATGACACTGAGTAGAGTGGGTAATGACACTGAGTAGAGTGGGTAATGATACTGAGTAGAGTGGGTAATGAAGGTAATGATACTGAGTAGAGTGGGTAATGAAGGTAATGATACTGAGTAGAGTGGATAATGAAGGTAATGATACTGAGTAGAGTGGGTAATGAAGGTAATGATACTGAGTAGAGTGGGTAATGAAGGTAATGATACTGAGTAGAGTGGGTAATGAAGGTAATGATACTGAGTAGAGTGGGTAATGAAGGTAATGATACTGAGTAGAGTGGGTAATGAAGGTAATGATACTGAGTAGAGTGGGTAATGAAGGTAATGACACTGAGTAGAGTGGGTAATGATACTGAGTAGAGTGGGTAATGATACTGAGTAGAGTGGTAATAAAGTATTAAAAGCCAGTTAGGCCAGTAAAGGAAATGATAATACAGCAGGCAGTGGCATTACTGAAAAGCAGCATGTGCTGGGAGGGATCGCATGAATCGGTGGTACTGTGGGATTTTCCTGATGTCGGGCTGGAGCCTGTTCGACAGTGATACACATTGGAATGAGGCAGAATGTGTGCCAGCGGATGTCTTAGTGACTGGAAATTTAAGTGCTCGATTTCCCTGACTACGTGTAGCACGTCTGGAATTAAGAGGACTGAACATATCGGTAAGCAATGTGCTGCATTTACCCTGAAGGCAGCGCTAAGTGTAGCCAAGGAGCTTGTGGCAGTACATAACTTCTAGCGAGTGCAAGCGCAATTGGCAATACAGCGGCCCAGATGGGGATGCAAATGAAGTTTTGAAAACACAGCGGACTGCGCGCTTGATTAGACGCTCTAGGCGCTCGAGCTGATGTAAGGTGAGGCCAGCAGAGACACAGTTGCTAGCATACAGGAAGTCAGGAAGGATCAGGGACTTCAGGTTCGTGATGCGGCACGGGAGGGGCATGCAGCGCCTGTTTCTAAATAGGACAGCTATTTTTCAGGCAGCTCCCTTACAATTGGCGATCTGGTTGACCATGGAGGTCCACTTGAGATCTTGGTCCATGTGGACACCAAGATACTTTGCGGATTCTACTTGTGCCAGTTGAACTCCAGAGCACGTAACGCTGACACGAGGATTCACAGAACGATGGGCAGTAATGAACAAAATCTGGGTTTTACTCTCGTTTAGTACCAGGTTCCTGCTGGCAAGCCATCTGGCCAGGTGCGTAACTGCAGAAGACATACTACGTTCGAGCTGATGTTTGTCCCTGCTGCTAATATAGAGCATGATGTCACTGCAAACTGAACTGTCCACACACCATACTTTTGCACTTCAGCTGCCACACCACGGACATAGAGAACAAACAGCAGAGGACTAAGTACGGAACCCTGGGGCACACCACTGCTGGGCTGGAATACCTTGCTGTGCTGGTTGCCAATGACAACTCTTTGCTGCCGGTCACTTAGGCAGTCTGCCAACCAATTCAGCGCACTTCCACCAACGTCAATACTGAAGAGGTCGCGGATGAGGGTGCCATGTTGAACCTTGTCGAATGCCTTCGACATGTCAACAAAGGCAGCGCAAGTTGAGAGTCCGGAGTCTTTGGCATCGGCAAAGGCCTCCGATGCCATCACAACAGCAGACTCTGTTGAGTGCTGTTTCCGGAACTGACAATCTGGGTAGAGGCTGTGGGTGGTCAAGAATTTAGTGAGTTGCGAATGTACGATGCGCTCAAGAATCTTTGAGATAATAGGCAACAGAGAAACAGGTCTGAAATTGGTGGCCTAAGTAGGGTCGCCGCTCTTGTACACAGGGGTGATATTTGCAAGTTTCATGGATAGTGGAAATCTGCCTTCGGAAAGTGAATTGTTGAAGATGAGAGTTACTGATGAAGGTACTTCTGAGTGCATGATTTAAGGCACTTGAACCTGTTGCTAATTTGTTTGGCTCGTGGCAACCATTATCAATTTTGATTCTGGAATGAGAATGCTCATTCCAGCATGTGAGGTGGAATGATCATTCTCCAAAATGAACCATTCTCAGTCATTCCCATTCTGGAATGGGACCAACCTAACGGACACTTTTGACCAAACAAACAGGCAAGAATGATTCCCAGTGATTCCCATTGTGGAATGTGACCAACCAAACGCAACCTAATTACACCTAAAATGGCACTGGAGTCCACACTGTTTATGAAGGGTAGGCTGGTCACCAAATTCTCCATTACACCTGAAACCTGACAGGTCCGTGATACAGAAATTGTACTACACCTAAATTTTAAAATTTAGGGGTGAAAATTGGCACTGAGAGTCCCGAGTTCGAGTACTAGTACTTCAAAGTACTCTGATCTTCTCAGATCGAATATTGGAGTATTCTTTATCTCCTAAAAATTGCACACCAAGGCCCTTAAAATGACATGGTACAACCCTGATTGAACCGAGTGGCAGCAATTTTTCTTAGGCATATTGGCTGGTGGGTCATTTGGGCGCTCTCTACTCGTGAACAAAATGTTCACCACACAGTCTGCACATCAATATCTGCCGACTGCTGCTCTGAAACTGCAGATTTCTGTGGTAAATGCATGTACCATGACGAGTGCTCTGATTTATTCCAAGTACGATTATTTATGAAAAAACCGAGCGAGTGCTAGTACTCGAGTATTCGGTAAAATTGTTTCACCCCTACTAGAATTACATGCTATACAGTTTTTACGGTATGTTTAATAATGAACGTTCGGAATGGGGATAAAGAAATGAGACATTTATTATATTTTTGTAATCAGGCCTATTTTTAGGGGTCCAAGAAAAGCTTGGGCACTAAATGTTATAGAATAGCGTGTAAGAGATCTTACAAAAGTGACAAAACACTAGTAGTAGTATTAGAGTTTCATCATTCCAAAATCATGATTAAAAGTGTGTTTAGTATCAAGCACACATTGTACCTGTGAGGAACAGCATGAGCCTAAATGAGAGCACGGTCAAAATCTGTGCGAGAGAATTTAAAAGGCATGCCAATGCCTTGGAAAATATGTATCGCACCGCCTGCCAACTCTCAACACAATGATATGTGTAGAACCAGCATCAGCATGTGAATATACTCGCCCGCATGCACACACCAACAGAATCTTGAACCCGCGCACCGTGCGTGCTCACCGCATGCGCACGCACACACCCACACCATGTACCAACTGTATGCGATCGCAAGAGAAGCACGCAAATCTGCAAATGCACTGAATGTGCACCCACAAATGTTCTCTTATAGCAACGATAGCGGACAAGATCTGAATGGGCCAGATCAAGACTGCCGCCAGATACGTCCAACCTGCGAAGCCAAGGGAACACAGACACACACACACATACACATACACACATACACACACGTACAAACACGCACACACGCATACACACACGTACACGCACACACACACACACACAGACACACACACACACACACACACACCATTGTGGGGTGTACGTGCGCACAATACACATCAGTGACTGGTTTGAGATTAATGATCACAACAATTGTCACGTTCTGATGAAGCCTCATCAGCATCATTTCTGTTAGCGGATATTGACACAGCAGTACAATGGCTGGCAGATAACAGCTAATGTGCAACTAAGATTCATGGAGTCAAACAGTGCTGCAAGCTGAGCAGCTCAACGCTGCTGTTCAGCACAGCAACAGGAGCAATGCTTTCTTGCAGCATGTCCATATTACCTGCTGCAAGACTTGAGCTCTTCTAGTTCTGAGTGGCGGGCAAAAATATCCCATGGATGTTGATGTCACCATGATCGCCGTCCTAACTGTTGATTCTACTTTCCATGTCACCATGGTTACGTCATCAGGAGATTTTGTGTCAGACCTAGGTTATCTGTGACAGTATGCCTTGACGGTATTGGCATGCAACATATACTGACAAGACCATTGGAAGAAGCTGCTTACTGCTTAGGTTTCGACTGCTTTCTTTCATAGGGTTGGCACCTGCAGTGGACATTGGTAACATACACAGGCGTTTGTGTTCGTGCATACACGCGTGACCCCCTCCCCAACACACACACATACACACACAAGCAATAGGACACATGTACATACGCAAGGCGCATAGCCGGCAGCACGTCAAGGTTGCTGAAGCATCTTGAAACAAGAGGATGATGTCAATGCACCCCCGTGCAACACGCTGTGCCCTCTCTGCGTACGACTGCCAATAGGAAAAGCCCTCGGATAACCAGTCCACTCCTGGCTGTGGTACCTCATGCATGCACACACACACACACACACACACACACACACACACACACACACACACACACACACACACACACACACACACACACACACACACGACACACAACCTTGCTCAAACATGCACACACACACACAAACAAACACACACATACACACACACTCCTTCCTAAAAACTCCTTTCGTCTCCTACTGCGTGCGGTAGATGGCTCCATTCGCGGGCTTGCAAGGCCTCGCGATGCGTCCAACAGCGGAAAACAGAGTCAGAGTGACGAGACCCAAAGTTCGTCCTGTAATTTGCTCTGTTGACTTTCCGCTGTGGACTTCTACTGGGAACTGTCCCAGGGACGACCCTGGAAGCCCAGAGTAATCCCTGAGAACTGAAAGCTAACAAAAACTAATCAAACAATGAGAGCTACAAAATTCCTAACTGACTCCTGTAGACACACACACACACACACACACACACACACACACACACACACACACACACACACACACACACACCTGTCCAGTCCTGTAGGGCCACTACTACTAGGGTTACGTGGGCCCCGGAGGGGCAGCAGAGAGAGAGAAAGAGCACGCCACCCGATGGCGCTCCAGATGCGAGACTAGTCGGAACCGGGGAGAGCAGATACACATATGCGGGAACTTGTCCCGTTCTCTGGCCGTTGGTCGGTGGCAGTGCGTTAAACAGCGATGGCGGATGCGACCCTGGGTTGAGCGGAAACAACGATTGCAGGTGCCACAGTGAGCATTGCAGCACCTCTGAGCGGTAGTGTCACCGGTGACAACAGCAGCTGGTTCGGTCGGTACTGGGCACGAGGTAGAAGCGGAGCAGCGATGCACAGCCAAGCCTCCGCGGCTCCGGAACCAACGATGACACGGAGGGCACTGACATGCACCTCTCTGCTCCGAAACCGGCTTCTGCCGTTCAGCCGTGCACTTGTGCCTAGCGAGGTCACCCTGACGTGCGAAGTGCCGGGCGCATGTGAAACAAGTCACCGTTGCCGGTACGAGGGGATCCGGGGCGTCCGAGGTGTAAGCCAACCTCCAGTCTGGGCGAGTGTCACAGGCCACTCTGTACCAGTCCGCTTCAAGGTCTCGTGAGCGGAGGTCCTTTACAGCGCAGTCTTTCCACCGCCGACGTGGGTTTTGTGCCGGGCGACGAGATGGCAAGGTGCCGAACAACAACTGTTTGGGCAATCGCAGGTCGTCCATGCGGGCGACATGGCCTAGCCACTCGAGGCGCCAATGCTGAACCTTGGTGACGATGGTTTCAGAGTCACCCCACCACTCAAGCAGCTGGCTGTTGGATATGTGGTCATCCCAGCAATGATGGCGTGTGATACCCAATATCGACCGCACGCATCGCATGTGGAAAACAGACATGCGAAGGAGGTCCTGCTTCAGCGGCGTCCAGCACTCGGACCCATACAGGAGCAGAGACAGGACACAAGCATTAAACACACAGCGTTTAATATGAAGATCTAAGTTCTTGTTCCTGAAAACAGATTGCTGCAGAGCACCACAAGCCCGGGACGACACACTTGCCACCCGAGCGCTGATATCCTGCGAAGATCGGCCGCCACAGTGGATGATACACCCCAGGTACTTGAACTCCGGCACACACTCAATGTCCACACCGGCAAGCTGTATGGGCGCCTGGTCCGCAACCGTGACGCCAGCTCCCGCACCCAAGAACTTGATTTTGGTCCCGCTCACGGTGAGGCTGAACTCCGAAGCGGTCGAGTTGAACATGTCCAAGGCAATCTCAGCACCAGCACGCGATGTTGCAAACAGGGAGGAATCGTCCGCGAACTGTGCCTCTAGGGCGGTGGCAGCGTTGTCAGCCCGGCGTGCCTTGCGATATAGTTGACCCTCACCATAGTGGTAGCTGAACTCGAAACCAACGCCAGGAATACCTCTGACCCTCTGTTGCCACTTGGTGACTACTGCCCACATGAAGATGTTGAAGAGGACAGGAGCCATAGTGCAGCCTTGCCGCAAGCCGTTGGTGAAGCTAAACGAATCCACGTCTGTGCCACTCACGCGCAATACTGCAGACATCTCATGGTGGAAAGACCGGATTACTGCAAGCATGGGGGGAGGGACACCAGCACGGGAGAGCACCTGAAGACGAAGAAACCCTTGGCTGTATGCTCGATGGCCTTCTCGAGCAGCTGACGTACGCTGAACACCATGTCCGTGCAGGATCTGCCTCGCTGAAAGCCGCATTGTGATTCTGGGAGGAAGCTGCTGGCCAGGCCCTGGAGTCTCGTCTGAATGAGACTCGCCAGGACCTTGCCGACAACATCGAGCAGTGCGATGCCACGCCAGTTGTCGCATCGGGTCAGGTCCCCATTCTTCGGAATTGGCACCAGGGTAGCGTCTACCCACTCCTGCGGCACTTGGCCGGCACGCCACACACACACACACACACACACACACACACACACACACACACACACACACACACACACACACACACACCAGTGCACGTCTGCGGGCACACACCCACACACACATCAGCGCATGTAAGCGTGCTCACCCGTAAACGCCCGCGCGTGCACACACACACACACCATGTACCACACACACACACACACACACACACACACACACACACACACACACACACACACACACACACACACACACACACACACACACACACACACACACACACACACACACACACACACACACACACACACACACACACAACACACACACACATCATTGCATTCACTGGCGCGTGCGCGTGCGCACACACGAATACAAACACCAGTGAACGCCCGTGCACACATACACACACGCGCGCAGACATGCACACACAGACAGACAAACGCACACACACACACACACACACACACCAGTGGATGTGCATGTGCACAGGCACACACACACACACACACACACACACACACACACACACACACACACACACACACACCAGTGGACTCTCACAAACACACCAGTGCACGCATGCACCACCCACTCATACATGTGCAGGCAAACAATTAAAATCGGTCCCAGCATACATCCTGAGGAACCAGGCCCTATTTATCAAAAGCCATCTCCCATTTGCAACTCGAAATGCTTATACAGTCGACCTACCCTTATAACAATAACCCCTATAACGATATTACCCTTATAACGATATTACCCTTATAACGATATTTTTCAGTCAAACCATATCACTCCATTGACTTTCGCATACAATGCCTTACCTCTACAAGTATAACAATATTGCTATAACGATACTACCCCTATAACAATATCCAGCAGGGAATATGTAGAGTCCACTGTCAAGGTAGGGCAAGCTTCACTTGATAAGTCGCTGGGACATGACGAAATGCAATGGGAGCACCCGTGCAGTGGACACCTTGCCGTGTAAATAATGGGCATGTACATAATATGTTTTTGACTCTATAAAGAGTGCAAAAAACGAACTAAATTCATAGCATTATGACGTATGGGTAGGAATGAACCAGTTACCCTTATAACAATATTTCTTGGTCGGACGCAAATATCGTTATAAGGGTAGGTCTACTGTACCAAGTGTCCATAAACAAGAGTATGCAATTGTGATCTCTTTTCTATGGGCCAGATGCGCGGCGCGCTGCCTTCATTACATCATTCAGCTGCAGTCCGGGCAGTGGCACTGCGGAAAATCAAACACCGCACTTTCCATCTGGTTTGAAATGAACTTTTGTACGGAACTGGAGTTCACACGCCAACATTTAGAGTTCGCGTAGGCACTGGAAGGAATGGAGTAAAAATGGATGGGCTCGTAGAAGAAATTGTGGATTTGAGTGCATACTTTCAGAGCGTGATGAAGGCAAGTTACGTAATGAAGGCAGCACGTCACGCTCTGATCCATAACCACAGTTGCATACTCTTGTTTTATGCACTCTTGATTATATTGAAGAAACTAAATCTCTTACCTGGCCAGCTATGTTGAGAAAACGATGTAATGTCACTGACAAAAGACAGGCGCACCTGTCATCTTCGCAAGCTTGTGACATTTAGCAGTGACCCTTCATACAGCTGGCGACTGCATTTCACCTTCCTTTTGCCACCACCGCGACTCCTTGTGTCACAACCACTCGCTCACACAGCGCAAACTGTTCATGTCTTGTGCAGCGACTTTCGGAACTGGTCGCCGGGCAGAATGATGCACGAACTATTCTTCTGTCAGCTTGACAGCTTCCCCATGCTTCTGCCAAACTTTCTGGTCGGCGTTCACGAACAACACAGCCATCACGATTCGGTAGCCGTAAACTCTTCACGGTTATCAGCGCAGCACACCAGAAGGTCAAGGAAGGAGATATGCTGCTTGGTATCGATCTATCTTACAACCTTAGAATAGTTAGATCGATACAGGGTGGTTGATTTACGCCCAGAGTCATCATAGCACTCATCAACTCTGCAACAGCCATACCTAGGCTACTGACAGTACTACGATATAAATAATTTTTAATGTAGAATCAGTGGTATAGCCACACTACCATGCACTACAGTACAGGGCTTTTCGATTTTGACAGCATGTTACAAGGCGAGGACGCGTAGTGCTCCTGACTACAACCATAACCCGGTTGGCAGAGTCCCGGTCTTGCGACCATTTGAACCGTATTGGGAAAACCCAGGTTCGGACCCTCGTTACTCTACGACTACGGGTTGGTAGGATTTCTATAATTTTCGTTTTTTGTGTTGTAGAAGTCGTCGTGTTGCCGCCGTAGTTCACGTTGCTGCCGCTGCAGGGATCACGTCTGGAAGGATTTGTGATGTTATTTTCTTGTCTTCCTCTGTAATTAAATTATTTGTAATTTATATTTCTTTTTTCTTTTGTTCTTTTGTAGTCAGGACCACTACGCGTCCTCGCCTTGTAACATGCTGTCAAAATCTTTAAGGGGAAGTTAAGGCAAAAATTAAAATTTCACCAGTTGTAGTCTTCGGGGTGCTGAGTCGAATGGTCTTGGTCCGAGAAAGCTGAGACGCTCCCTTCCTACTTGAATCCCAATCGAACTCGCGCACTTCCACCGAAACTGGGTGACTGCGCCCTACGAGATGGGGATTTGTATGCAAAATGTCACTAAAAGCGCCATTTCGTTCTTATAAAAGCACGGATGACCGCGATTGGCCCATATGTTGTAGTCTTTTGGACGCTGAGTCGACTGGTTTTGGTCCGAAAAGGCTGCGATGCAGCGTTCCTCCTTTATTCCCAATCGAACATGGTTGAACAAGTGGTCACGTGCTCCTGGGTGCCCAAATCACCTGGTCACCACGCCAGCAGGCGACAACTTTCACACCAAGGTTCAACTCGAGTGACAGGACTGCACCCAAAAAAGGTCAAACAGGCTAGTAAGTTGTACCCTGCAGGCACGGTGACCAGGTGACTGGCGTACGCAGGAGCACGTGACCGCTTGTTCAACCAGGTTCGATTGGGAATAAAGGAGGAACGCTGCATCGCAGCCTTTTCGGACCAAAACCAATCGACTCAGCGTCCAAAGGACTATAACATATGGGCCAATCGCGGTCATCCATGCTTTTATAAGAACGAAATGGCGCTTTTAGTGACATTTTGCATACAAATCCCCATCTAGTAGGGCGCAGTCACCCAGTTTCGGTGGAAGTGCGCGAGTTCGATTGGGATTCAAGTAGGAAGGGAGCGTCCCAGCTTTCTCGGACCAAGACCATTCGACTCAGCACCCCGAAGACTACAACTGGTGAAATTTTAATTTTTGTTAACTTCCCCTTTAAACTTCCCCTTTAAAGGGGAAGTATACCCTAAAATCAAATTTCACCAGTTGTAGTCTTCTGGGTGCTGAGTCGAATGGTCTTGGTCCGAGGAAGCTGCGACGCTCCCTTCCTACTTGAATCCCAATCGAACTCGCGCACTTCCACCGAAACTGGGTGACTGCGCCCTACGAGATGGGGATTTGTATGCAAAATGTCACTAAAAGCGCCATTTCGTTCTTATAAAAGCACGGATGACCGCGATTGGCCCATATGTTGTAGTCTTTTGGACGCTGAGTCGACTGGTTTTGGTCCGAAAAGGCTGCGATGCAGCGTTCCTCCTTTATTCCCAATAGAACATGGTTGAACAAGCGGTCACATGCTCCTGGGTGCCCAAATCACCTGGTCACCGCGCCAGCAG
Organism: Sycon ciliatum; assembly: GCF_964019385.1. Classification (NCBI taxonomy): domain Eukaryota; kingdom Metazoa; phylum Porifera; class Calcarea; order Leucosolenida; family Sycettidae; genus Sycon; species Sycon ciliatum. The sequence goes on from NC_088654.1 coordinate 27,864,345, forward strand.
GCGACAACTTTCACACCAAGGTTCAACTCGAGTTCAACTCGAGTGACAGGACTGCACCCAAAAAAGGTCAAAAAGGCTAGTAAGTTGTACCCTGCAGGCACGGTGACCAGGTGACTGGTGTACGCAGGAGCACGTGACCGCTTGTTCAACCATGTTCGATTGGGAATGAAGGAGGAACGCTGCATCGCAGCCTTTTCGGACCAAAACCAGTCGACTCAGCGTCCAAAAGACTACAACATATGGGCCAATCGCGGTCATCCGTGCTTTTAAAGAACGAAATGGCGCTTTTAGTGACATTTTGCATACAAATCCCCATCTAGTAGGGCGCAGTCACCCAGTTTCGGTGGAAGTGCGCGAGTTCGATTGGGATACAAGTAGGAAGGGAGCGTCTCAGCTTCCTCGGACCAAGACCATTCGACCCAGCATCCCGAAGACTACAACTGGTGAAAATTTGATTTTAGGGTATACTTCCCCTTTAACTTCCCCTTTAAACTACCAAGCAAGGCTTCTGTATATACAGTACAGGGCTTCTGCGTCAAGGAAGGCACGTGATTAATTTTTGTAGAAAAGGAAAAGACCATCATTGCATATTGATTAAAGGGGAAGTACTAGTATACCCTAAAATCAAAATTTTAACCAGTTGTAGTCTTCGGGGTGCTGAGTCGAATGGTCTTGGTCCGAGGAAGCTGAGACGCTCCCTTCCTCCTTTATTCCCAATCGAACTCGCGCACTTCCACCGAAACTGGGTGACTGCGCCCTACTAGATGGGGATTTGTATGCAAAATGTCACTAAAAGCGCCATTTCGTTCTTATAAAAGCACGGATGACCGCGATTGGCCCATATGTTGTAGTCTTTTGGACACTGAGTCGACTGGTTTTGGTCCGAAAAGGCTGCGATACAGCGTTCCTCCTTTATTCCCAATCGAACATGGTTGAACAAGCGGTCACGTGCTCCTGCGTACACCAGTCACCTGGTCACCGTGCCTGCAGGGTACAACTTACTAGCCTGTTTGACCTTTTTTGGGTGCAGTCCTGTCACTCGAGTTGAACTCGAGTTGAACCTTGTTGTGAAAGTTGTCGCCTGCTGGCGTGGTGACCAGGTGATTTGGGTTCGTGATTTGTAGAAAAGGAAAAGACCATTGCATATTGAACTGAAATGGGAACAGCTGTAGTGTCTGCCAGCCTGCTCGTGTCTGAGGCACTTTGGGCTTACAACAGAAAGTGATACAGGCTGACAGCACTAGCGGGAGGAAAACAAGCTCTTGGGCTTAAACTCTTCACTTCATAATTCCACACAGCAATGAGAAAGAATGATGTGTTTATATAGGCCAGAGGGAGAGAGCAGCTGGGAGCGAGTCCAAAAGATTACTAGGAAGACAACTGTTGAAAGACCTAAGGAAAAGCCATTTGAATGTGTGTGAGCTAGGGCTGAACAATAACATGGATTCGGGGAAGAAAGCTGTTGGATGCCTAGAATCTCGCAAGGGATCAAGAGGGTCAGTGATGGGGAACAGACTATACAGGAATCAATGTAATGTATTAGTACAGCATGAGCGCAATAGGTCATGCGGCCGTACCGGTCTTGCAAGCAGGGCTATCTAGTCCTAAGTGGTTGCGCGTGAGAAGCACTTAGCTAGAATGTTCCTGTAACTACTGGTAGAGACTTGGCTGTGTGATCACTGACAGTCAGGAATACTACACAGCCACGATTAATTCCACAGTTCAAAAAATCTGCGAAAGGTTTAACGCGCTCTCGCTTGATTTTCACCGCTTGAAACGTGATTCCACCCCGCAATCCTTGTCATATCAAGCGCATGCGACTTATAGTCCAAAGATTATAACAAACCAGAGAGGTTTAGATTAGGGCTGAAACGATCGTGGATTTTCATGTATCGATTACTCTTTAGCTTAACGATCGAGTACTCGATTATATTCGTTAGCAAATAGAGTCATAATTCTGTGCAAACATTACTGTTTCCACAAACTATGCCTTCATATTACCAACAAATCTGCATTAGTGAAAGGGTAGCTCCGAAGCATGGCAGTTTTGAAGTCAATTTAACCTCAGAACATGAACCGTACCCCTGGCAACTGCATACTCCCAGCGGAAACTGATTCAAACTTCACAAAACGAGGGTTTACAGTACTTATTATTATTATTATTATTTGTGCTCCCGCGTCAATGGGCTCGCCCAAATTCGCTTGCACCGAACCATGCGAAAAAAGGCCGCCAGCAGGCAGGCAGGCAAAGAAAAATAGAAAATGGTGTCACATAAACTAATACAAACAAGAATATCATTATTAATACGAAATAGAGGTTGCGACTTCAGTGAGTCAGTGAGTCAGTCAAGTGTCAAGTCGTCGGCGGAATAGCGCGAGCTCCAGTGTGGGAGCAAACCCATTCCTAAACAATATCATTATTGATGACATTAATATACTGAATGAATGGCAAAGGCCATGTGAATACGGATAATACGGATAAGCAGATCAGTACTTTCTTGACACAAATTAAAAAACGCAAAATAATCGTAATCGGTAATCTAAACGATTGCTCGATCGTTAAGTTATCAAACGAGTACTCGATTATTCGGTATAATCGTTTCAGCCCTAGTTTAGATGCTAAACCCGCAATCTAAATTCGACGGAAACAAAGCCTCGCAGCAAGGCCGGCTATGCATGCTAATCGCAAGTCTCCGGCTCCTACATGTAGATCCTAGTATAGGCTATACACTATACAGTATACAGTATACAAGGATCATCCAGGACTAGTCGACTGCCAACAACATTTTTCCAGGCTGCACAGACACTGACGTCAGTGCTCATGCTCAGTGAACCAGTACAGTGCCAAGTAAGTGCCAACCCAGCAGCCACGACGAAAAACCCTCTTCGATCGACAGGCCGGGGGGCCGGGGGGAGGGGGGGGGGGACGCGATTTCACTTTCTGGCACTTGATCAAGTGAAGTAAACGAGCGCTCTGCTTTGGTGCAAAAAAACTTTAAAAAAGAGTTGATCAGTGATCAGTGATGCTTGTGGCTCAATGTAGCTGAACCATCGGACCTTATTCGTCAGCTTGGGTCACGTGATCCATCCAGCTGCCGCGTGCGGCAAACAGCACGAATAGCGCTAACTCCGGCCTGCGCGCGGGCGTTTGCTGCGACTAGCGCGCTAGCGCTCGTGACATACACAAACGCGCTAGCCAGAACTAGAATGCTTTGACTTTGATGGCTTTCAGCTTCTATTTTTTGAAAAGTAGCGCGCTCAGACCAGCTCGCTCACTTGTTTCCTCTTCCATTTTTTAGGGCAATTGTTTGGTTTGATAGACGAAGCTTTACCCTCCTGGAAAAAGATCATGGTTGCAGTTGCTAGACAGACCAGGTACTATTAGAGCCGCTAATGGACGACGAGCTATTTTCCGCTATCCGGAGCTCGTGCTCAAGCATTTGAGCCTGATGGACGAGACTCCTGGGGTAAAGGATGCAGAGAATGAGGAGAAAACACTCGTATGGGCGCACTGAGAAGCGGTAAGTTGTAGGAAAAATCGTAAGCAGTAACTAGCTTGTTATTTTTTATTGCTGCAAGTAGTAGGGGTGCCGAACATCCTCAATACCAGAGTACTAAGAGATAATTTGTTCCCAGAAACTCACAAAAGAAAGAGGTGAAGAGCGGCTGCGCGTTTTCTATTACCAAATAGAAGCCATTTCACCATCTCATTTTGCTTCCTCTATATCACACATGCCTACTTATTTCCTATAGTATTCTGTTTGGGTAGATGATGCTCGGTCTTGCCGCTAAACCTGCGAGCCATGGTCGGGGGAGGTAGGCTCAATTCATCAGCATGCTGCTCCGGCTCCCTTCTGCATTGCCCCGTTCTTCCCCTTGGTTATGTTTTCTCTTTACGTTCTCTGTTGAACTGTGCACTTCAGCGTAAAAAAATAAAAATAAACACATCAACAGCATCGAATACCGTACTGGCAATATATGTTGCCGCGTAACGCGGGGGGGGGGGGGGGGGGGGGGGGTGCGGCGTAACGCGCGACCAGGCTAGTGCGACAAATTTTCGTTGCGTTCGTGACGCGCGTCCGGCGGGGTGCGGCGATCTTTTCATTGCAGTTTGCACTGCAAAGCCTGAAAACTGTGAAAGCACGTGTACCGCGTGGCAAAAAAAGGACTGCGGCAATATAGAAACCTGTGTAACGGCTCCTGTGCGACTTTGCATGTAACGCCCTGCGTGCGGTAAACATGTGCCAATGTAACGCTTCATGGCCTCACTGCGACCATATATATTGCCAGTACGGTATGATCAACAGCGTCGAATATGGAGCCCGGGAACGGGAGCGAAACCGTACTACCGTGAAAATCGGGAGCCAACAGAAGGGTTTCATCTCTTCAGCTTTTTTTATATACCGTAGGCGGCACCTGACAAAACAGCTGAATTTGAGTGTCAACTGGCAAGGAATGCGCACCATGCCAACTTTGTGTATCTGAGCATTGCAAACAAGGCGTTGAAACTGAGTTGAATTTTAGCAGGCTTGAATTTCATATCAGGGAGGTTTAGTCGCAAATAATTGAGTTAAATCCGTGTATACTTTACGTGCGTTTTATTGACCCGCAGACTCACATTATCTGACTGGTCAAGAACAGGGTGTGGGAGCTCACCCACACCAAATTGGCCATAGCGTAAGTCGGAAATTCAGAATGGAGCGCTTTGTGCAAGCTGTGAGAAATTTACGGAGAACAAAATAAAACTCCATTCACGGATTCGTCTTCTCTTTCGATTCGTTTGTTATGGCACGCAGAATTTGCTTTTGAAGTCTTTCCTGTCGTTCTTCATTCGAGGCCTCACAGAGAAAGGGGCGGTAATCGGATACTTTGAAGAAAGTAGAGTAGAAAGTACTAGAAACCCTTACTCTAACTGTGGTGAATACATACCACAGACTCAGTAATGCATACTGTGCAGTGCGCACATTAGATACACGTAGGTAATGCCTGGCAGGTTGGGCAGCCGTAGTGTATGCGTATGTTCTGCAGTTATTGAACTTGTGATCTTTTGTATTCCTTGATTACATGTTTTTTTGTAACTTGTAAGTTAGTTCAACATCAGATAAACTCAAGTCCGGTTGTGTTATGTGCTGATGTTTGCTTTTGTATGGAATCAAGCAAGAGTACGAGTGTGAGATTGCCTAATCACAGCCCGCCGCGCAAAGCGTGAAGGGCTGTGATGTAGGCTGATCGAACACGAGTAAGAGTGTTTTGATTACATTTCTGACATGCACCCACGCTTGAAACTCGTATCGAACTTGTGAAATACTTCGCGAAGGGCTGTGATTGGCTGATAGAACATGAACACGACTGTTTTGATTCGATTTCTGACGAGAACACGCACTTCGATCTTACTATCGCGCTTGAAAGCACGACTCTCAACCTTCTCGAGCCCGAGTCGAGTAAAAAAAACCGAGCTTGATAAATCAAAGCCCTGGTGGAGCGGGCTTTGATCATAAAATCAAAGCCCGTTTGGGCCGCGTGCTTTGATGGGAAAATCAAAGCCCGCTCCACTAAATATGGAGTTCTACTTCTTTTAGCACGCTTTGATCGCCTCATCTACAATGTAGGCCCAGCTAGGTGCAATGTGATTGGTCATCTCCGTGCCTACAGTCTTGTGATAAGTCAGAAGGGTAGAAACAAAGCAGTAGCGAACGGATTTTTGTGCTAACGAGCGAGCTATCGAGTACTCTTTTTAACTGTTTTTATAGGTCCCTCAAGCCAGTGAATGTTTTTAAAGTTTAAACAAGAATATATTTATATACTCTTAGTATGTATGAAGGAAGACTGCAGTAATTTAGTTTAACTCCTGGAATGGCAGTTGAAGCTGCAAGTAAGTGCAAGACAATAAAAAAGTACTGTTGCAGGTCAATAACTACAGGTATTGTACTGGTCGAGTCAATGCAACTTGCACTCAATAGTAGAATTGTTCAATACCGGCAGCAGGGGCGTCGGAAGGTATTTTAGTGTGGTACGGCCAGCCATCTGAAGTACAATTTACTTGTGTGGGAGGGGTGGCTGAGCCAAAAAAATTGAAAATTTATAGCCCAGATGACTGTTTTTATGAATTCACGGGGTACCTGTGGCAAAAAGTGGTACGGTCAATACCATAGCAGGGCATGCGCTAAGGATAAAATGAGGTCTGATACAATGTCCTGCCAGTTGCAAAAATGGCCGGACATGTCCGGACATGCAAATTTTCACATCAAATCACACAATGTTCAGTGTAGAATTAATACCATCGAAATGTTATCACGATGTGAAAAGAGCATTATTAAAATTGTTGTTACTGTTTTACCACTGCAAGCTTTGGCTGCTGCTGCGTCGTCAAGTTTGCACAAGGCTCGAGCGATTGGCGCATACTCTATTGGGTTTCCGCTTGACTGCTCCTTGCCAAACAATGCCATGGCACGGCGATGCATTTCAGAAGCAGCATGATCTTTGAAGGCTGACGTTTTCAGGTTCCTTGAGCCAACGACGAAGGAGTCAGAAAAATTCTTGCTGCTGCGAATTTTATCAACTAAACGGGAACACATCTTACACTTCAAATTTTCGACAACGCTACGATCTGAGGGACTGCGCTCATAGCTCAGCCAAACAGAAGTTGAAAGCTCCCTATCATACTTGGCGACCCACTTGTCACAAGTGGTCGTCTTGACTCCTCTGGGCTTCTTTCCAAGAGGAGCACCCGCATCAGCGGTGCTTGGCTTACTCTTGCCAGACGACATCACTAATGACTAGTACTATGAGACAAAGGATTGACGTGCCTTTCTTTTTTGTACTTTGCAAAAAAGTGCGCGGACACTTTGTCCGGGTGTGTACAAAATATCCGGAAACTGACCGTAAACGGTCGGACATTTTCCCATGTCCAACCGTTATTTCGCGCCCTGCCATAGTGACTGTATCGTGTCAGACGCCCCTGACCCGCAGTGTCTGTAGTCTGCGCTTGTGCACTTTCCAGACATGCATCGATCACGTATATTCGCATACCCCTAACGATCTAGGCAATATGGGTTGCATAGCTTCAGGAATAAAGCTATTTTTACATGATTTTGCCGGGAAAGTTATGAGAATGGAAGTTCTCATGACAACGCTTAGATACAAGCTCCTATTTATTGTTGATGGAGTCACTTTATCGGACAGGATGTGACCGGACCAGGTGTGTTCTCTAGGATAGCGAGGCCCGGCATCATCGTGATAGAGTCCAATATCTGCTTTGCTGATATGCGCAGAGAGCTCATTGGACAATTCATGTAGAAATTACAAGTATGCACCGACCAATTCTCAGGTCTCCGCACAGTCGTAACATCCCATGGTGACATCGCAGTTTGAGTCTTTGTTTCTTTTCACTCATGGGTGTTCAGTTGCGGTTTTCTCACTTTCGCTCATCAGAAGTTGTATGTATTGTTGCCTGCTTCCACTTGCTTGGGCTGCGTGTCTATGCACAGGTGCGTGTGGACACAGGTGTCAAAGATGGTGCCACCATCAGCACGTTCTACAACCCGATAATCTCAAAGGTGTGTGCATTATGAAGTGACCTTATTGCTGTCCAATGCCCTTCTCTATTCACGTGTTCACCTGTTTATTTGTAGTCGACATTCGGTTGCTTATGTCGTCAACTTGATGCGACGTTTCTATGTCTAGCTTATGGGACGAACTATTCTCCTCAAAGCGACCGCGCCACACAACAAAATGCCAATTTGTTTGTTTTATAGACAGTATAATTTAGTTCCTTCTCTGAGGAGACGACGAGACAACTGACACCGAGACCAGACAAGACAAGGGAATATATTGTGAAGACGTGAGGAAGAGTGCGGTGGTGGACGCGAAATTGGTGCCTGTGCGTAATAAAGCCAGTCCCGAACGGGAAGGGAGACAAAGACGGCAGACGATCAAATACGACGGAGACAAGACCAAATACGACAAAGACAAGACGGCAACCAGACGAGTACAACGTAGACAGGACAAGAAAATGCGCATACAACGGGGACAAGACGAGAAAGAGTGCATACGGAGGGGACAGAAGACGGTGCAGCCTCATGTACAAAGCATTCAAAGACAACGCAGCAGCGTGCACCACCTTTTCAGCAGCATGTACAACAAAGAGACACAAACGCAACAGCAGATACGACAAAGAGACAAAAATGCAGCAGCATGTACGACAAAGAGCTACATGTGCAGCCGCATGTACAATGAAGAGCTACAAGCGCAGCCGCATGTACAACAGTCATGTAGTAGCTGGCCCCGGAGGCAATCACTCACAAAACGCTCACTCAGTTAGTTTACCAATTGTAAATAGGAAACACTCAAAAGTCACATACACACTGCAAAGAAAGTAAAAGAAGACAAGAAAAGAAAGAGAAAGCAGGGGAACATAAACTCCACAACAGGCAGCCATGTTTACCTGGCAGCGAGGGCGACGTAACTGTGGGCCGGTGGTCAAAATAATACCATGCAGCGTACAAGCCTGGGCCATAAGGACCCGCGAGGCATTGTATGCATATACTAGCCTGGGCCATGGCAACCTGTGACGTGTAGCCTATGTCTCGTACTTGTGTATGCCATGGCAGCCCGTGAGGAATAATTCAGGGAAAGAGGGGGCAGTTACAGGGAATGTCAGGGAATGTTACAGGGACAGCCCCCCCCCCCTCCCCTGATATCACGCCACCTTACTCATCTTTCGACTTTTGTGGGGTTTTTTCAGTTCACACAACAAAAATGCGGCTACAAATCAATCGTTCCTGGTGCTCACTGCCCCCATACGATGGATTTTGTGTAACCAGGCAGTAAGGGAACATGGAGAAATGGGTTGACCCACCCCCACTGAAAGTTTCCTGGCTAGAACCCTGCCTATACTGTACACGCTCTCACTCACAATCGGGCGTATACACATACACTCACACCAGTGGACTCGGATGGAGAGCCAAGGATAAATTTATAGAAAGAAAAAGGACCAGCGGCGCCATTGCTGGTGTTGCCGTCCTGACGTAGTGCTTCCGACAGAGAATGCACTTGCTCCTGTGCTCTTTGACTGCTGCATTGCCTTTGACTACCCAGTATTCACCAGCGAGCAGTGATAGGGGGTGGTTCGTACCGACGGCATGATTGGCGTTTGCGTCGGCTGCTGCGATGATTAGCCTTGTTGTTCTGTGACTTCTCGGTAAAATTACTGGTGTCCGAATGCCGGTTGGTAGATGGTGTGCAGTGCGAAGTCTCCCATTAACCTTTAGAACACCAGCGCCACTAGTTGCGTCTAGTACTGGTTGAAGCTTTTGTAGCGGTGAGGATGCTGAGAGGCCCTTGCCTCCTGTGACATCTGCAAACGTTCTGCCATAAACCTCTCGCTGAGCCAAGCTGATCCATACACACTTAGCACTCCATAGCTCGGACACTGTCAACTCTGGCACGGAGACGTTTCTCCCAGTTGGTAAAGTTATGGACTTGGTCGCAATCTCAGGACTGGCGGCTTGCGTGCTGCGTCGCCTAGCATTGTTGACGAATCGTCGGCACCATGTGGTTATCCGTACGAGGTGATCCCAGAAGGAGAAATGGTCTGGATGAAGACGGCTTGTGGGCAGCTCTTGCGTAGTGGCCACCATCGTGATCTCTCGTTTCAATTGACCTGGAAGCTCTGCTGGTAGCACAATGTACTTACTGGGCCATGTGGAGGTGGGCTTGGACAAGAAGGCTGGACCTGTCCACCATGTTGCATCACCGGCCAGCTGTGTCGCACCAACACCTCGACTTGGCGTATCAGCAGGGTTGAGTGTGGTGCTGACGTGACACCATTGACTTACATTACTGAACTCTTGGATCTCCGAGATGCGGTTTCCGACTTCGATCTTGAATTTCCTGCTGGGCGATCTTACCCAGTACAACACATTCATCGAGTCAGTGTAGAAGTACTGCCGTGATACAGGAACATCAAGTGCCTCACCCACTGAGCAGCTCAACCGAGTGCCTAGCACTGCACCTTGCAGTTCCAGCATGGGGTGGTCTTGCGCTTGATAGGTGTTGGTCTTGCCTTGGCGAGCGCTAATGTCACCTTTGCAGTCCCGTCATCACGCTCTTGTCGGGCGTACGTCACGGCGGCGTAAGCTGATGCAGACGCGTCTGTGAAAGTGTGGAGTGCAGAGGCTGATCTGAACTGATCTCGGTGAAGCATCGGCTTGCCTTCACATCTCTCAGACTTGGGAACTCTGAGATCCATTGCTTCCACTCTGATGCTTGACCACTGTCCAGAGGATTATCCCAGTCTGTTCCACGGATGCAGGTGGTTTGGAAGAGAACGCGACTGCGGATGGTGAATGGACACAGCTGTCCTCTGGGATCAAACGGTCGGCACATATGACTGAGCACTCCTCGCCGTGTGAACTGGACGTTGCTCAGTTCTGGATAGATGAATGTGAACTGGTCATCATCTGGCTCCAAGGCGACTCCAAGAGCCTTGTGAGGAAGAGGTGGCAGTTCACTGCTGGCTTTGGTCATCATCTTGTTGCTGGCTCGATCTTCCGGTGGGATGGAATCCAACACCGCTTCCGTATTGCTCATCCACTTCCGCAAGTGAAAACCACCACGCTGTGAAACTTGTTGAAGATCACGCCGAGCGACGATTGCAGATTGTACTGACGGTAGCGACATCAGCAAGTCGTCCACGTAGAAGTTGTCATCAATGGCCTTTGCTACCTCAGCGCCAGCCTCGCCACTGAATTTCTCTGCCGTTGCTTTCAGTGCTCTTCCTGCGAGGTAAGGTGATGCACGCATGCCGAATACAACCCGGCAGAACTCAAAGAACACCACTGGGTCCTGTGGTGACTCACTCCACATGAACCGATGGTACTTGCAATCCGTCTCGCACAGCTCGACTTGTAAGAACATCTCAGAGATATCTGCGGCGAGTGCGATCGGCTGATGACAGAAGCGGAATAAAACTTTCACGAAGTCACTCTCTGTGTTGCCACACCTGCCGACATGTCAGTAGCCTGCTGATTTTGGAGGCATATCCCGACCCGCCGACAATTGACCTTTTCCGAGGGCCTGCCGACAGACATGAAAATGTCCCATTTTGTCGTTGTGCTTCGTTTAGAACTAAATTAGAAGTCATGATCCAGATTTTTGCTTTTACTGGTCATCATGTTTGTTTCCATTGCTCTCTCATCTCCTAATAAGGTGCTACTTGAAGTGAAATCATTATTCTGTCTCGGGAAAAATCTGAAAACTCAACCTGAGTTTCACGCAGAACCGTGATTTTTAACAGTGCGCTTTGTGTGCATGTGTATACTGGGGTTATTATTATGGGGGGGTCTGGAGCAAAGCCCCCAGATGATGCATTTTATTTTTTCACCCTACTGATATTTGACCAAAATGATGTGGCAACACTGCACTCTGCAACTTCGGACCGGTGTGCATGAGATTGTTGATGCACTCTCCGTGCACCTTGACTGAGCCATCAAACACCACGCGAACTTTTGTTGTGGCCTGTCTTCTCTGATTACTGGGAAATGAGGCAGAATCCACTGGTCGACACCAGCAGCCTGAACTGCGGACGTTGATACTGTGTGAATGTAGCCCTTCTTCAGGTAGGTCTGAAGCACTTCTGAGTAGCGCAGCTGTACAGTAGGATTTTTCTGGAACAGACGGTGTAGCGAGCAGAGTCGCTTCCTGGCGTACTGTTCCGATCTCTGCTGAATGTTTGGCTTGCTACCTTCGCCTCGCCATGGGATGCCGACAACGAACCGTGTGCCGTTGTGGTGGAGACTTTGCACGGTCATTGCGTCAGCCTCACGCTCATCTGGAGTCAGGTAGGATGATGTGCTCCTGGCCTGCATGCCAACGCTCTCGAGGTCCCAGAACTTGTTGACGGTGTTTATCAGTGTACTGTCACTCACAGCCAGTAGTGATTGTTCCGCCATCTCTGATGCGCTGTCAGTCGGACCTTCGCCGAACAGTACCCAGCCCAACTGTATCTTCCTGGCAATTGGACCTCCCTCACTGCGGAATCGCTCGGCAAGTGAAATGTGCAGTTGTTCCGGATTAAGACCAATCAATAGATCCACTCTGGACTCGTTGCTTGCAGGTACGACGTCACTGAGATGCGGCCAGCGTTTCAGTTCCTCTGTCCAGTCGAAGGCTGGGACGGGACGCATGATGCGCGGAAGCGTTCACACTCTGACGGTCGTTGATGACTGACCATCAGCGTGGCATAGTTCAGCTGATGTATAATGCTCCAGACGGAGCTTCTCGCCCCCAGAACAGCGGTATCCAGCGGGACGTTGGCTTTTGTCGTCTGTAGCCCGAGCTGGCTGACAATCTCTCCTCGAACTTTGGCTTCGTGGCCATTATCTGTCACCGCCACTGGATCAAAACAGCGTATCTATCCTGGCGTGATCGCCTACACTTGATCCAACCGACTAGGCTCACACAACTCAGTTTGGTGGTATTTACATTGCAGGAAAATATACGATACAGGTGAAAACAAGAGAGAAAGAAAACTACCCGCCCATCACGGAAGGAACAACAACTACTAGTACCCAGAAAAGGAAAATATCGAAGAAACAACCAGCGAAAGCCGAAACGCTCTCATCAGCAGAACGTGCACGTACACGTGCGCCTACAAAGCACCCACAGCAGCGCAAACGAAGCCAAAAAAGTACTACACTAATCTACATGCATCAATTAAGGAATCCAAAAAGCAACCGAAAAAGTAGCCAGATCTGCAGAAGGATACGCGACTGAGTCGAGTCCGCGTAGCCTCATGACGTCAACCAACCAAAAGCACAGAAAATCTGTGCCAAATAAACAATAAATAAACTGAACGCAAATTCAAACAACAAACTCGTAAGCTAACGATAAACTAGTTACACTGAGACAATTTGACGGGCACAAATTACAACAAAATCTCATGCAATAAGTCCTTTCACTTTGACTACTGCTCGTTGTGTGACAACTACCATCATCAGTGTGCACATTGCGCCTAGTTTGGTGCATGGCTGGTGGAATCCGACATAGCGGCTGATGCATTGAGCACGTCAGGTAACACCTAACGCATTGAAAATGACACAACTATGACTTGGTTCGATTGCAACAAACCTAATGGTAGTGGTACCGAAACATTCGGGTAACCGGAGTAAGTGCCAATTGATGTTTTTGGCTCCAGTCAGTCAAGTGATTCAATTGCAATAAAATTATATACGTACGGTGGAACTCACTTAGTACGTACCCGGGTACGACATACACCTGCATAGTACGGTCCTCTTTTGTCGCACGGATTTTCCTCCCATAAGCGCATACTCAGATGTGTACGGATAAGACTGCTTCCTTCTGTTCATGTGATTCATTGTCGCTGTGTTACTGTATGCAGATCTCACTCAGCTCTGCTCTCCGAGCATTCTGCTTCCAACACGCCATGACTTCCCGAAAGGTATGTATGGTGGCTAATAATGTGAGAGTCTTTACAGATTCCAGTGCTCTCATGCCTTTTGCAAGTTCCTTTTGTAAGTCAAATGGAACATGGTTTGTGATCAATACTTCACCAGTAGTGGTGCGAGAATATTCGGGTGTCAAATTGTTCGGAATTGATGTATGATAACGGAGAATATACCAACATGTGAATCACTTGGAGATATGGTTTGCCAGGTTCTGCTCACACTCACTAGGCTAGACCCTCTTGAATATTGTACAACAGTTCTGGCCCAGGAGTAGTAAAGGGCACCGGGCAAGCTATGTCGGGACCTGCTGTAAAGTCCGCCACACACGAGCTGTACGTCTTATCGGATGGGATATACCCCTGATATTGCTGATAACGAATGGCCCAGTTTCATTGTACTGCTGTCCGCGATATTATATCCTTAGTGGCATTGTTAACTTCTCATTGCTTGTGGGGACGCATGGATCATACGGCCATCCAACACCTGCCAATCGGAACCCACCAACAACGCTGTCAGTTGGGTTGGACCACAATCGGTTGGTTTTTGAGTCCAAGATGCCGCCTAGGTAGCACACAGCATTGCTAATCTGATTTGAAATTAGCTGCGCAAATCCTGGCATACTGCCCGTAAATGCATCTAACTCCCAGGGTGCTTATGAGTTTTTAGGTCTATGTGGTACTTGTGTTGCATTGGCAGTCACTGTTCCGTTCTGTATTTTCTGGTGTATGTGTCGTTGAATCTCCACAGAAAATGTGCTCACGCATTAGAAGGAGGTGAAAGATGCACCTGCAGGAGAATACATGCTGAAGAGAAGGCAGAAACATGCCCGGATCCACCAGAACTAGTGCTGGCAAGTCAACAGAGGCGAGTACTGATAATGTTCCAGATTGTGGTAGGATCACATAAGCAAAATTGACACTGGGAGGCACGACGGTGGGTCAGCTCATGGCCAGCGTCAATTCCAGTGGATATCACGTGCATCCAGTTCTAGTACTATAGTATGACTGCTACAAAGTAGTGCGGCCCAAATAGAACTCGGGTCAGGTGCCGAAGAACTGGAGGGGGGGGGGGGGGGGGACATGTGTCGATGAATGGTAATCCCGGAAATCATGCTGGTGTATCGAGGGCATTGGCCAATGAAGTGCTGGATTGATGGTGGACGACTGTACTGCAATCTTAGCTGGTCCCACTATCGCAGAGACAGCACTTCCTGGTGCAACCACCCTATCCTGCAATCTATATAATAATTATTGTAAGAGATTTGTGTGAACGATTTTAGCATGATGCAAGTCAGCTTATTGTGCTGGGGGGCTGGCTACATGTCACTATAGCTTTTTATAGACTCAATCACCGCATTACGCTGCCTTGCGTTGACTTGATTGAGCACTCTTTTTGGTTAGTGTCAAAGGTATATGTAATATGTATCTGCCTTCGTGCAAAGCTCTCTTTGTACGTGTCTTGCAGATAGCTCGCTGACTTTGATGCTTTGAGCCATTTTCAAATTGCTTTTTTTGTTCATTTCATATAGACCGTATTGCCATATGTTTAATAACCTCCCGCTCTGAGCTCCACTGATGAGACCTAAAAAGTTTGAAACAGCTGTCCGGAGATTGAGCGTCAGTATTATGGATTTATAATACACGATCTGGGGACAGCACTAGTACTGTCTAGCTGTTTCGTCCTTTGTGGACTCATCAGCGAATCACGGAGAAATAACTCTCAACTAAGGATGAACCTAGCAGCCATGAAAATAGATAAATAATGCCTCCAAGCCAGAATTCAAGGCTACATGTGTAGGCCCGAATGTGCCTCGCCCGAGTGCTCAAACTGATGTCATTGAGATACGCATAGAACATCTGGCAAAGGAACTACTAAAGCCCCCACGAGCACGATATTCTACTTCAACAAGGAAGAATTTTGAAAGCATGCACAGCCCTACATGTATAATGTTGGTATAGGTAAGCCTTGTTTGATAAATTAACATGTTGATCGGTTGACAGCATGTTACAAGGCGGGGGACGCACTGTGTTAAAAAACAGTGCTCCTGATACACTAGTGTGTCCTTGGCTTTGTCACATGCTGTCAACCGATCAACACATACAACGTTGCATGCAAAACGGCTGCAGCCTCAAAGTACGGAGTGCTATTTTGGAAAATTCTAGATAAACAGCCTGCACTTGTACAGGTGTTCTGTCAACTAGTGCCATTGTGCCATTGTGACAACGGTAGCTGAATGATACATGTACATAAACCCGGGGTCATCATTGCAAGAACCTCTGGGTCTAAGCCCGAAGTAAAATTCAACTACATGACTGTATACACCATCATGTATACGCCATCTTCGTAGTAACTGAGTCTACCCCTCACCCACTACTGCCAATGTGACCACAAGTGCGCACAAACAGAGGACTTAGAGGACCTACTTCTAACTACAGTGCTGGCCAAAGAAATCCAACCTTATGAATAAAATTGCGCCGGGCGCTACGCAGCCCTAGTAGTATACATACTGGACCGGTCTGTGCTCTCGAACGCGGCGCTACTTTATTAACGAGGTTGGATTTCTCTGGCCAGCACTGTACAAAACGCACACATGCACACACAACACTGCTAGGCTTTCCACCACACTAGGTTTCGAAACCGAAGAGGGGCAAAATTCAGGGCCAGACTAGAAAATCTGGGGAGACATGATGGTTTTTTTTAAGCAAAACACAGTCAACACTCTGCAGCCTCAGGCAGGTTTTCATGAGTGCACAAAATTAAAAAAGTGCTGATGCACCACGAATACTGTCGAGCAACACAGAACGTGGGACCCAAGAATGTACGTGTATACCTCTAGGAACACCACAGTCAATAACGTTTTAAAAAGAAACGCAGTGTCAATTGACTCCAGTCTCTGCTTCTCGCTCCACATACACCGGCATAACGACATGGACCCAGACAACAGAGGCAGGAGCACACAGAGTGAGGGTAGTAGGCCGCAGCCAGATGTGAACCGGAATGCAGAAGAAAACTAGGAGCAACAACAGGGGGACAGACCCCAGGAGGAAGGAATTAGTACATTCATTCGTCTAACATAAATAAGCCAGGACAAGCACCACTTGGGACCGTCAGATTAATTTCTCTGGACCGAGCCAGCCGGGAAAAAACCCTCGCGCCGACGGACGCACGAATGAGGAAAAAAACCGGGTGTATAACCCCAAGTGGCAACATGGCAGCATAAAAAGAGGCACAACATATCTACAGCCAAGAAAGAAATGGAAGAAGATGAAAGTCAAGGAACTAAGCCTAAGGCCAGATTGCTGAAAGGTTTTGTATAACTGACGAGCCCGACCCCTTGGAAACAACAGTCGTGGATGCGTGGCTCTACTGTAATAAATGTAGAGGTACACAAACAATTTGAATGCAGAAATAACAACAACAAACAGGGAGAGGTGTAGGAAAATATACTCGGATCCTAGTGAATTTGCTTGTGTATTAGCTTGAAAACTTTGGGTACACTTGTTGAGAGACCTATTGCATGCAGCTAAAATATGGAGTACCGTTGTCACCGACGACTTTTCCAGTAAAGTCGCGGCTAACATCTTCTCAGGTATTCCCGGGTCTTCGCTAAGGGGGAATGATATCATGTGCGTCTTCTATTGCTGATGTCGCTACGCTCGATGGTAGTGCTGATGTACTGATCGTGGTGGAAGATATTGAGATGCCGTATGTCTGGAACCTTTTCGCCAAGTCTCGCCATCGCGCAAGAGGGTCGGGAGCACCACAACTGCAACGCCACAGATCCAAGGATCGATTCTCGGACAAAACATTCTTCAGATTGCCAAAGGTCCCCAGTGCTTGGCAATACTGGCCTGTACAGCATGAACACACCACACATACGCCCACACACCATGTACCATGTAATCGCCCGTTGCAGAGAAGCACGCAAATCTGCAAAGGAATTGGATGTGCACCCACAGATTCTCGTATAGGAACAATAGCTGATCTGAATCTGAATAAAACAGATCAAGACTAGTGCCAGATAACGATCTAATCCGCACAAGGCAACTAGCGCAGCCATGTGAATCGAACAAAATTGACAAACATGTCCCCGATTATCAGCAAACGGGTGTGCGTTACAGGATTGGCCTGGCAACTTCAAACAGGCACAATCCACTAACGTGGTGCCCCGTCAACTTCAACGGGAACACACCGATACAAACACAGCCCCACAACAGCAAAACGGGTCCCCTGGCAACTTAACGGGAATGCACCAACACAAGCTGGCCTGGCACAAACAGGCACAACTAACAAAACACGGCATCCGGCAACAGCAAATGGGTAGGTACACCGTTACAAGAACAGTCCATCGCACCAAAATGCTGCTGCCACAACATTATAGCAGCAGCATGCCAGACATGCATACATGGTATTCCCAAAAGCAGATACCTGGAGTCAAATTCATCCATCACACTGTTTGTTAGGGCTGAATTTTCCAGTGACAATAGCAAACCCCGCCTACGGCTCATGTGATGAGATCTGTATACCAACTATAGTCACAGAATCAATGCACATTAGTAGAGCATAAGAACTCACTTGCGCTCATACCCTGTCACGTAGAGATGCTACTCTACTTGTACTGTTCCGATGTCCATTGGGGTGGTATGCCGGCCACTTGCCAGACGTAGAGCTTTGAAGCCGTACTTTGCCACCGTCTGCTTGCCGTATCACCACCTCACTTGCAACTCTGGATTCCAGGACTGTCGCTCCAACAATGGGCATGGAGCGGGAGCTAACCTGATAACAGTTGAGAGCGTGACAGAGTATCTTATTTAAATAAGGCCGAGTAAGGTGGACCCTTTGGCAAAAGTGAACACAGGCTTAGTGCTACAGGCATGGGCTGTCATGTACCAGAATAGCCAATACCGGGCATGTTTCGTCGACAGTAGATGGAACTGCGACGGCTCCACCGTATATGGCCGCGTCTTAGTGACCTTCAGGCGCAACGTGACCAAGTCAGGTGCGAGACTCCCAGCCTCCCACACAAATACTCTTTGGCTGTCAAGCGAGTGAATACTAGTAGATGATGCTAAATACTCGCTGGCAAACAATAAGCCATAGAAGGCCAGTAGTACACTTACCCACAGCATAGCCTGATCTACAATATGACTGATTTGATCGTTGTAAGTATTGCCGAAAATGGATTAAGTCGTCCACTAAAAGCTCTTTGAAACTCGGATGTTGAGCCAATATGGCAATAATAAAATTAATGTAGAAAGGAAAAGGACGTATGGATACGAGTGTAAAGTAACTGTCACTACATACTAAATACAGTCAGAAAGTGCAACAACTAGGCACTAAAACATTTGACGACCTGGCTCCTGGCTTCAACACATCTCCGTAGTGCTAACCAACAGCCTTCCAACTCGGAACGTTCAAGGTTAAGGAGAGACAAAAGAGGGAAGGTAATACTGGTTTCGTCATCGTCCAGTAACAATCAACATTTCTTGTTCCTGTGGGACTGTAGCTTCAACTACTAGCTTGTGCTCATTTTCGTTGC
Source organism: Sycon ciliatum (assembly GCF_964019385.1). NCBI lineage: Eukaryota > Metazoa > Porifera > Calcarea > Leucosolenida > Sycettidae > Sycon > Sycon ciliatum. The sequence continues at coordinate 27,883,350 of NC_088654.1, forward strand.
GCTTACCTTCCCCTCTTTGGTCTCTCCTTTTAACCTTGAACCTTCCAAGTTGGAAGGCTTTTGGTTCAAGTAGCGCTACGGAGATGTGTTGAAGCTAGGAGTCAGGTCGTCGAATGTCTCAGCACTCTGTCCAGCCTTCCAACTTCGAAGGTTCAAGGTTAAAAGGAGAGACCAAAGAGGGGAAGGTAAGCGCAACAAAAATGAGCACAAGCTAGTTTTGTGCCTAGTTGTTGCATTTTTTTACAGTAGTATCTAGTTACAGTGGTGGGCAGTTACTCTTAACTCGTATCCATATGTCCTTTTCCTTTCTACTAAAAGCTCTATCCGCGAATATGCCGAGGCGGCTTGCCATCTCTCTCTATGCCATGCAACACCGCTGTTGAGCGAGCAGCTTTTAGGCCAGCTCCATTGCACAACAGGTATTAGGCTACTAATAGCGTAACGCAGCTAGGTAAACACGAATCGATGAAAGAGGCAGACTTCTTAGAACAAAGAGACTAGTTGAACACAACATTTTCAGCAGTCAGCAATAGGAGAAATTGCCCCAAGGAAATTATTCTGGCAAAACTCTAAGTATGCAGCAATACTAGGCTTACACGTTTGTGTCATGCGTTCTGAGATGGAGTCCTTGACTAGCTCGTCACTGGCCGCACTCAGAGCAGCAGTCGTCACTGCACATGGGATTGGCAGTGTGGGTTGGGAAGCAATGGACAAAATTAACACTTGCCATGCACACATGCACTGCTTACCAGCTAAGTTAATGTCATACTGTACTACAGCAAGCAAGGAACTGGCAATACCTGCACCAGGCCCATCTACTTTGACCCATGCCATTGTGAATGAGAAGAGGCAGCTTTTGACAGTATGAGCGGTGGGATGAACGGGAATGCATAATACAAGCCAGTCAAGCATTGGTACATGTACTTACGGACGCAAGTTGGCTGCACGCCGCTCCACTGGCCGTTGATTTCACAAGTACGCACGGCCGAGTCCATAAGGACATAGGGAGATGTGCACACAAACGTGGTCGTGTTGCTGAACATCAAGCCGTTCGCGGTCATTGAGCCCAGTGCCGGTTGTGACAGGACCTGGCAGTCGGTTTGACCTGCACAAGCACAGAGTGCACAGAGCACAGGCATTCAGTGCATGCATGTTTGGCCTAGGGGCGAAACGAGTGCCAAAATTGAGGACTCTAGTACTCTTTGAAAAAACGAGCGAGTATTCGAGCGAGTACGAGTATTTTACTGACAACATAAAACAATGTACTGCACACTCTCTCGTAACACCGAACGTACTACACCTGATACACATGTAGCCTTGCATGCAGCCTAGTGTAGGAAATAGTCTGAACTACTGTCTTTTGTTGGCAAGTAGGGACAAGTAATAATTTCACGCTTGAATGGGTTATCAGTACTGGTCAGAGTAACAGAAGTGCGTGATGTACATGCATACAGTACACTGTACATAGGATACTTCGAGTATTTTGCGAAACAAGTACTCTCGCTCCTTTCGAATTTTCGAGCGAGCGCTCGAGTATTCGATATACTCGTTTCACCCCTAAAATGTTTGCGTATGTGTGCGTGGCACAGACGTTGGTTTTGAATACATTGTAGTACCCGCATTGTGTAAAGGAAATTGATGCGAAGACTGCCTCAACATGGCCATGCAAAGTAATAAAATAGATACAGCAGTGAATAGCGGTCAATAGTAGCTCTACATTTGCTTGTAATAGAAGTCATGGTACTACTATCAGTGCTGCTGCTGGTGGTGCTGCTGCTGGTGCTTACCTGGAGCTGGTGTGACCTTGCCTGGGCAGTACTGCTCAAAGCCATCAGCACGGTCGTACCAAACACCGTCGCAGCACTGTGATGGCAGGATACAGCCACTGGAATGCAGGCAGGGCAGGTAGCCAGACTGGCACTGCAGTTGAATGGCTGGATACACGTACCATGGCATAGCTTAAGGATTTCATTTAGCTCGGACAAATGTCCTTCCGTTTTGAAATCTGTCCGGACATGCCCGGACATTTTCCACAACACATTGTCAGGGTGTTTCTTCTTTTTTTTAGTAGTACAGTGAAAGAGTGAAAAATAAAAGATGACATCTTCCTCTCAAGAGCGAACTGCACTAGCAGTCCAACCCATCGATTCAAGTGCGAAGTCGACACCAATGGTCGAAAGTGTGAATTGACTGTAGCAACAACGAGTTGCTACAGGCGGATCAAGTTAATAATAGTGAAGTCTACGCCTGAGACTACGGTGTACGTGTTAGTTGTACGATATGCAAGTCGCATTTGGCACGAAGCTCCGAAGAAAGCCCAACTCTGCATAAAAAGGTCGAAAGGTCGCTGCTCTTTTTTTAACTTTTTTGACCGGACACTATGTCTGGTGAAATTGAAAACGTCCAGTCAGTGGCCGAAAATGGCCGGAAAATGTCCGATGTCCGGCCGTTAATCTATGCCCTGCGTACCCATATACACAACACACAAAGCAGTGAAGAAAGTGCCTGCTCGGCACATCTTTCGTACAGTCAAGAGATATTAGTATATTTGGAGGAGGGGGTAGCCTAAAACAGGCTCGACAAAAGTTACCGGCTTATGCCAACAACTCAGTGTTCTGGTACCCGGTGAAACACCCTAACCATACACCTACAAGTATAACATATATCCTAAGGACTCAAGCTGAGATGCCCGACTGGTCCTGGGTCCAGTGATTAGCACGATCATCATTTGTGATGATGAAAAGTGGCAGGTAACACCCAGACTATTACATGCTCTGTAAATAGGAAAGATCAACGCCACCAGAATCTGCCTTCCTACAAGCCTGAAGCTTCTCTACACGAGAGATATATTGGCTCTCTTGAAATTCAACTTACGATTACATGAGGCAGCTGCCCCACTCCAGGAACCGTCAATCTGGCAGATGCGCACAATGCTTCCCTGCAGGTTGTATCCGGAATTGCAGCCGAAGACGACGCTGCCTCCAGCAGAATAGTTTGTGCCCTGGGAGTAGCCGTTGGTCGGTTTAGCTAGCGGTGTGCACACACCGGCTGTACACGTCACAGGCACGTACACACAGGCACACACACACAGGCGCACACGCACACACACACACAGGCACACACACACAGGCACAGGCAGGCACAGGCACACACCATCAGGAAACCAATGCCCCCAATTAACATCTGCCAGTGTGTGTATTTGCGAGCACAACGTAAGGAAATCCAAGAAGAAGTAAACCAGTGTCCTGGAGAAGCAATGGCCTTGTAATGTCCTTACTCCACAGTATGCATTCATTGTGATACATGCCGATTTGATCACATGCTTCAACTTACGTCCAGTCGTGCCGCATTGATATTCGTCGGCACTTCAGTCACGTGACATGACCTGTCAAAAAGTGCTAACGCTGAATCGCGTACATGCGCGGCACCAAGGAAAGGCGCATGCATAGATCGATCTGTAGCTGCACGGAAGCTGCGCAGGGCCTTCTCGTGTGGCGCAGCATGTAGCTGAGGCACTCAGCTTTCGTTTGAGCCCACATACGTCATGATGCGGCAATTTTTTGAACTCACGTATCGTTCGAGTAAAATCGGCAAGGATTTTTCGGGCATTTCACTTGGTTGCACGCATTTGCCATGTAGCTCATCGTCTTCAGCGTCGTATTTCCTTTCGGAATCAGTTGTCCTCGTTCGTCCAACACTTTGCGCATTGCTGCGCAAGGAGAAATAATGCGAGGTGTTATTGGAAGCGAACCGCGACAGGCGTCCTCCCGGCAATAGTCCTTGTTCGTCGGAGCCCATGCGCATGGCTGCGCAAGAAGAAATATGCCAGGTGTTATTGGAGTCGCATCGGAGCAGTCGTCCTCTCCTGCAGGCGACGAGTAGGACAGTATATACTTCGGCGACTGGACCAAGAGAGCTGACATCAAAACGGCCTGCTCGGAACAAATCGTCAGCTGATCAGCAGGTGGCTTCCAGCGACCAAGAAAAGCATTGACGGTGATATTATACCAAGAATCCAGCACACACTCTATGCACAAAATCTCACATGCTGGAGTTGCTGAAGTTTCAGTAGTCCCAAAAATTTACAGACGATGTTCTATTGTAATAGTTTGTCATTTCTTTCCGTCAAATACCCGGTAAATTCTAGTTTGCTCAGTCTTCGGCTCATTGTTCTTCCGTACTCGTCACCACGTCAGTACTGTACATGTAGCAACAATGTGTTCTGGCACTGAATTATTGTAGTTACTTTATCTTACCTCAAAGTCTCATCTTATGCTTTTCCGAAGGCTTCTCTGCACTGTTTTCATGCTGTTGCGATGGAGTTGCTATGCTGTTGCTATGGAGTTGCCATGGTGACCACACCCGATATCTTCGTCGGAGCTGCCGGACGGATGAAAAATCCGAAGTATTTCCAAACCATGCTGTTTCTGCATTCATCTGATTATTTTGACCTGCTTCCAGCGAGCCTGGTATTTTGCCACTATAGACACTGAAGCAAGTTCTGCCAATTTCTGATATGCTGCTGGTGCCGTCGATATACTGAAAATGCCGTTATTCAATTCTCCGACTTTGGGTGGCTATATCTCTGTGCCAAGTTATTCTTTTTGCTTCAAATTTTCTGTGGAGTCTTCCTAAACCTATCTGAATCGGATACAAAAAAGAAATACGCGTATTTCTCGTTTTGAAAAAATCGCCTGAAGTGCCTAGTAATGTCCTTACTCCACAGTATGCATTCATTGTGATACATGCCGATTTGATCACATGCTTCAACTTACGTCCAGTCGTGCCGCATTGATATTCGTCTGTGTTGTCGGGACACTCAAAGAAAACGCCATTGCAGAACTTGGATGAGGCCAGGCAGGTACCATCACGACATGGCTGGAAGCCACTCTTGTAAGGCGAGGCCACTGTGCACACAAACGTCAACAAAACAAAATCAGTAACAACGCAAATGTAGAGTATTACATCTTTACCTATACTCAGCAGGCGAAGAAACAACACTTAAAGAACTTGCCAAAATAAACATTTCTTGCAGCATGTACGCACAAATAAAGGTGAGGGTCAAGGTTAGGGTTAGCACAACAAATGCATACAGTGCGCAAGCAGCACTGACTACATAGCAGTAAAGTCACGTACATGGTCCCAGTGTAGATCACAGAAGTCACAGCAAAGGACATCAGTAACGTTACTTACATGTGCAGACAGGTGGTACACCATCCCACTTGCCACTCAGCTGGCAGGTGCGGGTGGCAGGTCCCTGGAGAACGTATGGCTGGTAGCAGCCAAACGCAATCTGGCTGCCATAGCTGGTCATGCTGGCTCCCTGGATGTAGCCATTTGGTGGAGTCTGCTGGGTCAGACAGTTACACACACACACACACACACACACACACACACACACACACACACACACACACACACACACACACACACACACACGCACACACACACACCGTGACGCACGCACACACACACACACACACACAAGAAAGCAAGAAAGCAAGCAAGAAAGCAAATGAAAAAGAACACAAATATTTGTCTTTCAAAGATATTCTCATCCAGCATCTAACAGCTGAGCAAAGGCCACTTACGAGTTCAGTAAGGGAGGAAGCATGTCTTTTGGTACCAAGATGGAAAGGAAATCATTGAAGACTGAGGGAGTTGCAATGAGCTCTCCAGAGACAGACAGCAGTTTTTATGCCATCAGCTGGTAAAGATTTGGTGGGAAAAAGGTGTCATACGTAGCAGACCAACTGACACTTCACTGGTGCTGCATTAGCACCTTTCACAGCTGTAAATCGCCTTGCAGCTGAGCACACAGCCCATGTCACACTCCATAGGCTGTAGCCTGGCAGGCTGAGGTGTGAATACCATCCATTGCATCCAGAACACCTAGCTTACACTCATACACATGCAAGCCATGCAGTGGGGCTGCATGCCTGTCAACAGTGTGTGACACATGCATGCACATTCAGCCGCGATGCAGGAGTCACAGAACTATTTCACACTCTATACGCTTGTCTTACCTGGTGCTGCAGTGCCGCGTGTGCTAGTGCAGTTGCTCTCGTCGGAGCCATCCGGGCAGTCATACCACACACCGTCGCAGACCTTGGTGGCCGAGATGCAACCACCACTGCCACCGCACTTGAACTATTGGTACTTGCAGGGAATATCAGGGACTGAAGATAAAAGAGAAAGAAAATGAACACATCCGTCAAGGGACAATTGTTAATGATACGTTGCTATAAGAGCATGCTTCGTTTATCTTTGCACAGCAGTAGCAATTTAATATTATTCAAATAGATATTCAACGCAATACTAGGCCTGCCAGCCTGATAGCATGATGGCATGATAACATGATAGGAGGTATTAGGAAGTATTAGGAACACAGGACAGTCGCATTGGCACCGCTTACTTGAGCATTTAGCAGGAACGCCGCTCCACGTTCCAAAGATGTCGCAGAAGCACACGACGCTGCCCCGGAGTACGTAGGGTGCATTGCAGGCGAAGAAGAGACCAGTGCCGGGCGTGACACCTGTTCCGGTCACCTTGCCGTTGAAAGGCGCTGTCAGTGCTGTGCAGTTCTTACCTACAGGGGCCAGGGTAGGGCAGGGCAGCAATGTGCTGTCTGAATTTTTTTTATTGTTCAGACAGCACATTGCTAGTTTTAACATGTAATTGCCAGACTCAGCTTTAGCCAGCAAACAAGTTAACGTTTTTGCCGTAAGAAGAATGCAATGGCCATAATTTTTTTTGGCAAGACCCTTTTCGCCAAGCTAGCAGAGCAGCTTCATTATCACAATAGAACATAAGCCGCTTGCCAGACCCAGTATGAGCCCAAACAGCGCAAGCTAGAGCAATTGCTGAAAAGGAATCAGCTCCGCAGGAAAGGACCAACCAAACTGCGTCCAACCATCTACCGCAGCGCATGTGAAGGCAACAGTAGCAGTAGTGCGAAAAGCAAATTGCAGACCACACTCGGCGCATAATAATTAGCGGCATGCATCACGAGACCATCACTCAACACGCATTGATACTCCAAGCTGGCATGTATAGGCTCGCCACACTGCAGTAAGTGGGCGAGGACAAGTTGCAGAAATAGATTGAGGGTATCAACTATCAAGGTTATAAATAGATGGACAGTTCAAGGGATTCATCCTAGGGATCAATCTGCATATACCCCTGTCCCAGGGAACGTAATACACTCCAAGCTTGGTTTTAGTTTTAAAACAGGATAGGCGAGGAACCGGATAAACGAACATAACATTACATACTCTAGAGTGTACTATGCACATGGCATATCAAAAGATGTGACATCGTGCGTACATGTACATGTAGATGCGCCACATGCAGTACAGTTACCATGCATTCTGTAAAACAAGCGAACCATACAACAAACCCCTTTTGTTTGTGCAACTCCCTGGTTCTGGCTTCTGATATGCTATGTGAACCCTTTTGATCACAAAACCATGCCCGTTATGTCGGGTCTGGTTATGTTGTAAGTGTAACATATGTTGTAAACTGGTTGCCAGCAATCTTCTTCCGGATGGTGTGTAGTCCGGATCAATGAGGCCCGGATAAGCGAGGTATGACTGTACTTGATACTGGTGTAGGTTGTTTTATCTAACAAGAGGTGGAAAACGCCATCACAGCCACCAGGAAAGCATAGATATAACCACAAACAATCATTTATCCCACAGAAGAAAACAGAGACAAGAGACGGACTGCACAGCCCCCTAACGTACCTGATGTGAACACTCAGGCTTTGGCGAGACGGGGTGCTAGGACCACTCACAGGAATAGACACGGCACTGTAGCACAGCATAACAAGACACTGGCCCAACGCAGACCGGCACGGTGGCATAGGAACGCAGCAATGCTAAATAGAACTGAAGCCAACCACAAAGGAAAGGCAAACAACACAGAACATACGGCGATGATGACCAGGAAAAAAGACGATGCCCTCCCTTAACAATGCCCCTCAGCCACAAAATAGAGTCTACAGTGAAGACTGACAGGAGCCACACACAATGCAGAGCATACTCCAAGTCAAGGACCTCAGAACACAGGACACAACACAATGAGAACATGCAACGTATGGAGACCCAGACTGTGTGATCAGCAGGACACAGCCCGTACAGGATGGAACAGACAACTGCACGTAATAGAGCACCACGTACCGGCGGACTAGTCGACGCTGATGGGAGAAGTGGCACCCCCTGAGGCAGCTACGGATGCTAGAACTCTACAGCCAGACGAACACCAATGATAAAAGAAAAGGATACACCACACCAGGAATCAAGTCAAATACAGATGTGTGAACAATGACCACACACCACAGAAAAGGACACAGAACAAAAACTCAATTACGGACACCATAAACACTGCAAAATCCAAACAGGAGCAAAATACAAACTCCCTGAGGACACTGAGCATGAGGCAAAAGAGCAAGCAACCTCTTGCCGAAGTTCCACCTTGTAACAACAATTAGCCGGGCCGCGCTGGTCACCGGACTGTATGGTAGGGGTATTACACCTGGACCTCAAGACCAACGGGCGAAGGAAAGCATGCCGGGCCTAGGTAAATACAATGAGGAGCACTGTATACAACTACAGAAATAACCCAAACCCATGCCAATCTGATCAACATACCTTTCCTGCGCATCCATGCCAGGCCCGTCGCACCGACTTTGGAGGTGGGCCGGCCATGCAAGGGGGTCCGGGGGCCCTCCGCGGTAAAAATGTCAAAAATTGAAGCCAATTGCAAGCAATTCCGGGCATTTCGTGCCATTTCAGTGTAACTACAATGAAAGACTCTTTTATTCTGTAACAAACCCCGGGGATCGGGGATCGGGGACGGGGATAGGGGATCGGGGATAAGGATTCTTCATTATTTGCCACGTTTGCGCTGAGCTGCGATCATCGCGCTTTGTTGCAGTGTGCTAAAAAACAAGAACAAAAAAACGGCCAAAAATGTGGGGCGGCCTCAGCTGTGCCGGCCTTGCATGCCTGGTGTACGGGTCTGAAAGATGAAAGATCTAGCTCTTGTATACACGGGCCCGGAAAGCCTGCTTCGGCTGCTCGGCAGCAGCTTCGTAGTGGTGGTCAAGGGTCAAAGACCGACGGATACGGATCAACTCCCCAGTGATCACACCTTTGCCCATACTACAGGGGGGGTTACTACCGGCAAGCAGATACAGGGAATGATTGGTGACCTTGAAATGAGGCTTCACTGCCATGTATCCCTTACTACGGAAAACTGTGGTGTCCAGGAAATCAATGCCATCATGTGCCAGTTCATGCGCAAACTCGAGGGTCGAACACTTATTAATCCTGTCTAAAGCGCGCTGAACTTGACCTTCGCAACCATGCAATGAAACAAAAATGTCACTGATAAAGCGTCTATAAGCCTGAACCTCTAAACCCTCCCCCTCTAAGATCGGAAAAATGTACTGATTCTCCAAATACAGCATAACAATGTCGGCATAGACCACTGCTGCAGGCGAACCCATGGCAGTCCCTTGGATCTGCGGAAACAAATCGTTATCATACACAAACTCGTTAGTCTTCCGAATGACTGACATCAAGGAAGTCACTGCTGTTGTTAATCGTGTACGAAGGGCCGGGGGCATCCACCTTGTACACCTGTGTGTGATATACCACGACAATGCCACATGACCGAGCTCGTTCGGGATGTTGGTGTAAAGGCTGGTCACATCTATACTCAAAAATAAATGGTCGTCCCGCACAGGCAAACCTTCTACCAAGTTGATGAAATCCGTAGTTCAGGCCAGAACAGTACTTTCCTCACGTACATACGGGTTCAGTAGAAAGTCAATGAACTTAGCGGAATAGTAGCCCGGACTATTCAGACTAACAATAGGCCTAACCTTCAGGGCACAGGGCTTATGTGTTTTGAGAAGTCTCCTGGAAACAGGCATGCGCCCCCGGTGCGACAAAGAACAGTGACATATATTAGTGGTCATACGATGCTCAATGCGATGCCTAGTCATGGTGAGTAAACAATTGACTCGGGTCGCGCACACGAAGTCTCAAGGCAGCCTTGAGCCTGTTGGTTGCCATCCGCAGTCTAGCCACATGTTCATCTAGCCCCTCAGGCAAAAAACCCAGTCATTTATAATGTTGGGCATTGTGGTGCTGGGCACGACCTATATCACCATAGTGAGATCAGTCCAGGACTACTATCACACTAGACTCATCTGCCTTTGAATACATGCCCGAGTTTGATCGCGTTCTACATGTAACTCCCATACTATATGCTGCATGTGTACACTCCGCCTATGGTTAGTCTACTCCAGAACAACGCCTGGAGAGGTTCATTGGGGGCATGATGTCCCCCACCTGAAGTACCGGTATTGCCCCTCCCCCCCCCCCAAATAAAGTACAGGACACAAATGGAGCACTCGGGAGCACGTAGCAGTAGGCAAAGTTGGCGATATGAGTGCAGACACGCCTGACCTCGGTCACCACACTGGTACGGTCGTATGGTCTCCAAGGGACATTGCTACCAGAGAACACACAGAATGGGAGTATATAGCGCTATCTCGGAGGATAGACAACCTCCTATACAAAAATACCTACTGATAGAGTTCTGTGTAGACCCTATGTGCACATATGTGTGGATGAGTACTAGTAAACGGACAGCTAACCCTAGTCTAAGAAAAATAAATGTAGAATGTAGACCCTGGGCAAAAGAAATAAGTAAATAAAAATAATAGCAACACATGAGGGAACTCGGATGGAGAGCCAAGGATTAAAATTAAAAAAGAGGACCATATCAAAGTTTATGAGTTATCCGTTTTGTCCAACACTAACGGGCATAAACGTGAAGCAGCTAAGCATCAGGTCGTTGAATGTCAGGATCTCATCAGTCAGTTTTTGTGCTAATTGTTGCACATTTTTGACTCGACAGTTTTCTGCTTATAACCGCTAGTGTTGGACAAAACGGATAACTTGTAAACATGAGGGAACACTCATCCTTACTCAAGTCCCAACGCCAGCACTCGGCGCTGCTCCGAACCAAGAGGAACATTGGAGAGATCGTCCATCAGCTCCTCTCTCGTCCTGCGATCAAATCGCCGAATGCTAAAACACAAGAAGATAGGAGAGGCAAATAGAATAAATAAATCAATAAAATAATAAACAACAATACAAGTTTGAACAGCTGCAAACGTAATGGACAATCCGAACAGGACCAATGATATACCTAGAAATTATAGAAGGCACTAGGAAACATCCATACCTGCTCAAACTGATTAGGACAACATAGAAGAGGGTAAAAGAGGGCGCTACTCAAGTGTTCCTGGGATAGCTATGGTCTTTGCTATGCTATTTATTTGCAGTCTGATTCATCTGAAAAACGAAGTTTCAACTTTCAAGCATTTAATTTACAGTCCTACCCTCGTTAGTATGACATCGGTTGCAAGACAAACCTCATTAGTAGACAACGATCCAAAATCCCATGAATCATTAGCAGTCGTACATGCAAGTCCGGATAAGAGATAGTTCGTTTGTGGACCAAATTCGTTATAACGTCCCCTTCAGCTGTCCCACAGGTTTGAATTCTCATTACAAGAAAAAGCGGATGGCCGAGGATAGCTCGATTGATGTTTCATGTTGTCTTGTATCGGGGACCGATGAAACATTGTCTGATAATGGGTTGTCTTGTACAGGGGCCTGGTGGAAAACACTGTCTAATAACAAGGAAACATCAGTTCTGAGGTGGACACAATATGGATGATGCAAAGCAGCAGAAAAATGTACGCGTTATCGGACAACAAAAGTTGATACCCCAGGGTTGTCTCCTAACAAGGGTAGACCTACGAAATAGTGGTTGCGACTTCGGTGATGATTGTTAGGAAAGGGTTTGCTCCCCACACTGGAGCTCACGCTATTCCGCCGCCTTGACTTTACACTTGACTGACTGACAGCTGCCACCCAGAGCACACGAGAAGTCCATCCAACCTTCCACTCGGAAAACCTGCAAGAAGGGACCACTCCCTGCTCAATACACAGTGTTTCGGGAAAATTAACCCTCAACAGTCGAGTTTGAGTAGGCTGAGGAAGAGTGTGCCTGAAGAGCACCATTTATATAGTGCTCTCCAGGTCCAAACATCACCAGGGATACAAACTTACAGAGACGCTCCGTTTGAAGCGCGACAAACACCTCGTGAGCACCAGATAGCAATGCGAGTCAGTGTCGCTCCTGGACGGTGAGAGCTGTATATTGACAGAGAGAGAGAGAGAGCGGGGGAGAGAGAAAGAGAGAGAGAGAGAGAGAGAGAGAGAGAGAGTGAGAGAGAGAGGGAGAGAGAGAGAGAGAGAGAGAGAGAGAGAGAGAGAGAGAGAGAGAGAGAGACACACACACACACACACGCAAACACACAGAGACAGACAGGCAGACAGAAGGAGAGAAGACAGAGATCCGGGATGTGACATCATCATGACATCGGCCGTTGCTGTGTATGTTGGATCCAAGGTAACGAAAAGACGGCACATGGGCAATCTCCATTGTTCGAATTGCGAGTGGCTCTAGATTGTCGTTAGAGGTGTTGGGGCCAGAAACCATGAACTTGGTTTGGGTGGGGGTGGGGGCACACGCACGCACACACACACACACACACACACACACACACACACACACACACACACACACACACACACACACACACACACATACATACACACACACATACACACACACCTTCCTTCCTTCCTTCTTCCACTGGCATGACTGGCTATGTGGCCACATACGGGGCAGACCAGGAGACGTGTTGTCCACCGGGCGCGGAACGCCATACTCAGCGCACGCAGGCCGCACGAACAGCGTTACACTTGTGCCTCGCAATATCCTGTGGCCGACGAAAACTGCGTGCACAAGTGCCACAGATGAGGGGCTTCGCCACAGGCTCCATGCGGGACTGGACAATAGCGTCGACAGCGCCACGGCAGGTGACCCGCCATCCCTGTCGATCTTGGACGATGTCACCAAGCTGCTCCAAAGGAACGCCAACACACACACACAGACACACACACATACACATACTGTGTACCATTTATATGCCCGTCACAAGAAAAGCACGCAAAGTTGTGGAAGTCAGGTCTCGCTGGACCAACCAGAATGGAGCTGCTACGGGCCTGAGCATGCAGCTTTTCCCATGTTGCAGAAGGCAATGCAGTGCTGCAAGTGGCAGGCAATCCTGCGTGAAAAATTGGCACATACACCTCCATATTATCAAATTCCAAGGAGAGAGCTCAGTTGAAAGCTCAGGGCCCTCACTATGCTTTTTTGCCTAGGTTATCATGCATTATGCGATAGCAACAAACAACAGTTTTATTCGGCTGAAATAAAGGATACCAATAGGCCCCACTTGTACTTGGCTGAAATAAATTGTTCATCGTTGTTATTGCATTTAGTTTTTCATTTCAATATTGCACGAATAAAGAGCGCTTGGGCTTGAAGGCTACAGAGGGCTTGACCGCCCAGGAGCACTCGCTATGCTTAATAATTGCCTAGGTCATCATGTGTGTTATTCGAACTGATAGAAACGTCTTTGTAATACAAAAACATGTGCATGACAATCAAAACTTTAGTTCATAAACGCACATTGATCCATAACTCAAAACTCAAACTCTCAGACAGGTACATTCTACCAAGTAAAAGTAAATATAATAATAGATTACGCTATGGTACTAGCTTATTTCATTTTTTCAACCCCTGTTTCAACATGTGGCCAGCAGTCTTTGCCAGAATGGTACGGAACATCAACGGAATAGAGCCAGGCTGGTGCGTAACATGATGATGGCCCTACCGACCGCACACCGAACAAGTTCGAACATGAGAGCATGTATTTTCTCCTGATGAATGGATGCCTGTGCAGCGGTCTCTAGCTGTCGACGCGTCTTGTCACGAAGGCGGTGAGTCTCCAAACGACGGGATATTTGCTCCGTCGTTTCTTGCTGTTGGCATAGCCTTTCGCAAGCACAGCGACTCTCGAGGCGACGGGACCTCTCTTCTCCCTTCTTCTACTCTCTGTGTAGGTACTCCTGCCGACGCCGTCTGCTCAGAGCTTTAACACTCTCACCCCTGTCATTTTGCTCTTCCTCATAGTCCTCTTCTAATGATCTCAGCATTCTATTTATACAACAACTACGCCCATTAAAACACTGCAATCTACCCGATCCTTACATTCCCAGCCCATTAGTACCACACCCCTAAACTTTCGACCGATAGTACGACACTTTCTATGGTCTTTTGAAATCAAACCGCGACCATTACAATAGTGCGATCTAAACCATAATGAGCGTTAGCATGCTAACGCAAGTTAGCAGGCAGCCCAGCGAGCTGGCCCGACCTGCACGCATGCGCGAGTCACGTGGTCATGCGCCCTCCAAGATCCTGTACAATGTCTCTTGCATGTCATTGCTGTTTTCGACTTTCGAGCATGCAACTTGCGGAACATGCGTTCCCGAACAATTTCCTCCACAATTGTGCTCGCCCCGGTTTATCTTGCTAAGCTCAATGTTAAAAGTGCATTCTGCCGAATTCCCGTCCGCCCGGAGGATTGGTCCTTATTGATCCGCTGGCAGGATCAATACTTTTATGAGAGTGCCCTGCCCTTCAGACTGTATTACGCTCCTGTTCAGCTATATGGAACTCTGCCGCATCCGCCAGTGAATGGATTATGTGCTAGCAGTTCGCACTCCTACGCCTGTTGCATAACGGGGAATACCTCAACTAACGTTACTTCCTCAGTGCATGCTCTGGACTTGTGTTAGCTTGCCAGCAATTCGCTATTCTGCTCCGAGCGTTTACAAGTACATACTTGGATATTTCTCTGGCCCCAGCAAAAGTGGAGGGTCCAGCTCAAGTCCTGGCGTTATTGGCATCATCCCATTACGGGGAGTACCTCGACTAACGTTTCTGTCGCCATGCATGCTCTGAACTTGTGTTAGCTCGCCAGCAACTCGCTACTCGGGGCCGCGCGTTTACATACCTCGGTGTTTCTCTGGTGTCAGTAAAAGTGCTTCCTCAATGCATGCTCTGGACCTGTGTTAGCTCGCCAGCAACTCGCTACTCGGCGCCGCGCATTTACATACCTCGGTGTTTTCTCTGGCGTCAGCAAAAGGGGAGGGTCCAGCCCACGTCCTGATGTTTATCGGCGTCATCCTGGACACCCGCCGTGCTAACATCAGTATGCCTATGGACGAACTTGCCAAGCTTCGTGATCTCCTTCGGGCCACTCTTCACACAGCTTCAACCGCCCAATGTCAACTCGAGTCTCTTCTGGGAAAGCTCTCGTTTGCTACAAGAGTGATAGCCCCTGGACGCAAATTGCAGATTGTGGTCATTTGCCAACTGGTACCGGCAGCCGTATTACCTGATCAAGCTCTCCAAAGAGTGCCTCAAAGATCTTCGCTGATGGCCTGAGCTCCTGGATTAACAGAACAGCCGGTCCTTCTTCCTACACCCTTAGTGGACGCCGTCCCCCGGCTTGCTGTTATTCACTGATGCAAGTGGTGCACTTGGCCGGTGCGCGTACAATTGCGACCGGGGATAGGGCGATGGACAGTCAATCAAGCAGAGAAGCAATCGCAAAGGGTTGTTTGCAATGGTGGCAGCCCGCAGCACCTGGGAAAACTAGCGGCATCAGCTGCGAATGCCAATCGATGGGCATTTACAGCAACTGCGAGGAATTTGCTCATCAGTTGTGGCTTTGGCCTGGCGTTGTACACCGGCCACTCGTTTCGAATCAGCTGCCGGACTCGATATTCAGAGAGGCGGGAAGGTGGAAAGCGATGTCTGCCCGAGTAACATTCGGACGCCACCTGCAGCCAAAGTACGGGTGGCTGCGGCAATGGCCTTAGCCCATGATATCAAGTTCTGACAGTCTTTACCTAGCTTGCACCGCTTACAGATTGCACGGGTAGCTGCACTTTGTGATCCGCTCCGGGAGTGCCGATTTATGGAATATATGCTCTCAACTGGTTATGCATACCAATATATTTAGCATTTGGCGGCTCTACTCAGAGTCATTGGCGGCTCCATGCGGAGTCATTGGCGGCTCCATGCGGAGTCATTGGCGGCTCCATGCGGAGTCATTGGCGGCTCCAAGCGGAGTCATTAGGGACCTTTCGCACCCCGCGTACGGATACGAAACGAATGCTGATTCGTCACCTGGGTTCGAGGATTCGTCAGAGTCCCTGCGGAGAACTCGTTTTCACGAATGGAAGCCTCTTCATTCGTGGCACGCTCCGAATCCGTCAGGTACACATTTATTTGGATAGGTACACATTTATTTGGATAGGTACACATGTTTTGCAAGGTACACATGTTTTCCCTTAATTCCATGATCCATGCACGTGTGCGTGTAAAAACCCGTACGCCAAACTACCGGCGCCCGCGGCCGTATTCGTAGTTGCCATGCACATTTGCATGACGACTCGCGAAACCTGAAATCTGTTTTCAACGAAACGATTACGAGCCGAATCAAACTTTCGTTTCGCATTAGTTTCGTAGCAAATGCGAAAGGTCCCTAATGGCAGCTCCATGCGGAGTCATTGGCGGCTCCATGCGGAGTCAATTTGCGGCTCCATGCGGGGTCATTCGGCGGCTCCATGCAAGGTCATTCGGCGGCTCCATGCAGAGTCATTCGGCGGCTCCATGCGGAGTCACTTGACGGCTCCAAGCGGAGTCATTTGACGGCTCCAAGCGGAGTCATTTGCCGGCTCAGCTGCGAGCCATCTAGTGGCTCCAAGCAGAGTAATCATACCAGTTGCCCAAATCGGCACTCCCAGTTTAATCCAAAACTCGATTGCTCTCTTGTGAGGTGGGGGATGCTAACCTAGGAATGGGTTTGCTCCCCACACTGGAGCTCGCGCTATTCCGTCGACTTGACACTTGACGGATTCACGACTGCCATCCAGAGTCGCAACCACTATTTCTAAACCATACCGCTAATTATTTTAGTTAGCTACCCACTTACCGGTATATCCCTTACCGAAATTGTATTCTTGAACGCGATATTCTTCTTCCTTTTTCCTCTACTCCGTTCCATCAGCACTCGGCCGATGGCAGGAGATTGGCACCCACTGGGCTAGCATGCAGCAGCCAAAGCTGGGGCCTTTTCTTACTCCGCTAAACCCACTTCTTAAAACGAAACTGACGTGCATATTCACATTGCATGTTGTGAATGTCCCCATATTTGCCCTGACATCTTAGCTCGTACAGCGCTCCAGATGCATCTATACTCGAATTACGGTACGGGACACATACGGGATACTGCACCAACCATGGCATGCCACGTGAACCACCCTACCAGGCACCGTGACACGCACCGAATTAAAGCGGTGTGGATCCTGGCTAGCGCCAGATGCTACTTAAGTACTACTGAATAGCGTCTTTTGCATAGCTACCGGAATAAACTCATATCCCAAGCATTGCAGCTCTGCTAATAGAATAATTCAGGTTACTCCTACTCCATTTCTCTAGTGCTTATTTTTCTGAAAAAATATCTCTGGCACCAGAATGCTGCCACCAAGAGTACAATAACCAGAGTGTGCAGCCCAAGGAGAATCATCCCACGGCAAAGTTGTTTGTTTAGGTCATAGACTCATAGTAACAGGCTCACCTTTGCTGCATCTCACACCGCTTCACACGGTCATCTACTCTATCACCATGGTAATTCCTGTTGCACATTGCTGCTTGTTTAACAAAAACGCAGAAAAAACACCGAATTTTCAGGTAATTACCATGGTGATACGGTACTTTAGCTTGAACCTATTGTATGACGGGTTTTCTACGATTCATAATGACCCAGGGAATAACTAACAGTGAGCGATGCAATTCTTCTGAGGTGTAAAGTGACTTCAGGAATATGTTGCAGAAAACTGCGATGCATGCTGATTATTTACTGTGCCCTATTGTGCACCATATACCTGGTGGGTTACTCAAGGATAAAGTAGATGCACACGAGTGACGTGCATCACGGCACAGGTTAGGTTCGCAACTAACTGCTACAGTGTACTTGTGGTCCGAACTTGCACTCTACTCAGCTCTGCATACGCAAAGAGTGCTGGTGCCGAAATGAACCAGAAGGGTGCCGCGTGAGTGGGACGCAACAACACTGACTCTGTATATGTACACAGATATGGTAGGGTGTTCAGTACCCGCTCTAAGATTTTACACCAACCGGGTACACGTCTACCTGGCACAACTCCTGCAACACTGGGCCAGAGCCAGATGCGTTTAAGTGCGGCTACTGTGTGTCAGGGAGTCGTAAAATTACTTTCGACTTCCTGATGTAGTACATGATTGTACATGTACATGTATGAACGTACTTGCACTGGGCACTCTGGCCGCACGCATCTGCACGCATATGCAGCCTGTCAGTGGCGGTATACCCCTCGAAGTATAAAAATATATAGTACTCGACAGGACTTCCAACCGGGTCGCAGGTAACCCAGTGTTCTTTTTCCAAAAGGTCCAAGTACTCACAAACAGGGCCACTGACCCGGCTCTGGAGCAGATACTGGTAATCTAGGCCCAAGGTTGCACGATTTTGTTCTGACGCTTCATGTGCTTTCATAGCCAAGGTTTCTCACATTCTTCGCAAGCTCTTTTAGTCTTGAGAGTTGACAACTGCTTATGGTTGTGTTGGCTGAAACATGTCAACTAATCTGACAACCGTCCAACCCCATTTTACTGGTAAGTAGTCAGCGAGTGGCTTTGATGGGGCCATACTAGAGGGAAAGTTACGCGGCATATTTGTGCTTCCTTTTTGAAAACACGTTCTCGCTCGAAGGGTTTCTTAACTTTATCCCTGCGCTCATTGATGGAGTTCGTTGATGGAGTTGCCAGCGGCACCCTACAGAAGAACAATGTTGTCAAGTTTTTTATGAAAAATTGTCAAACATTTTCAAATTGCTATAAGTTTGGTTAGGGCCGGGTTCCACTGCGGCTCCGCAGCTCCACGGTACTTGGCTGCATGCAGCAGAGCGGCACGGTTCCAGTGACACTCGCCATTCGCGGTACCTCGATCGTGCTCGACGTTTTTTGATGACATTTAGCGTGCCTGCGCGCGCGTGAAATCCAAAAAAATCCTCGTGTTCTGGCCGTATAAAACAATTAAGTGCGGGAAACAATGCAAGCCGTGACCGCGGCTGGCATTTTTTGTATCAAGCAGCGAAGCGAAAGCTGGTGATGAACCGCGGCCTCGCTGCACCAGCTCGTAATGATGACGTTTCATGCCGTGGATGATGTGCGGCGGAGCGGCAGTGGAACCCAGCCCTAAGGCAAAGGAAATTTGTCAGGAATTTGTTTATGCTGCATAGATGGAGAGCTGCACACTCTGGCTTATGGACTCTCGCCTACAGTGTAGTCGTACTGCTAGTGTACTGGCATTAGACTATCACATGCAGTATACTGTCTGGCAGGAGGACTCAGGAGGGAATATTAGGACTGACAGAAGACACGAAAAACGAGAACATAATTATGGCGAGAAAGTAATCACTGGCTAAGAATTGCCCTAAGACTTACCGCTTCTCAGTGCTCCATACCAGGAAGTAGTACAATACCTACTCCCTGCTCCATAGATCTACGAGTGTTTTCTCCTCATTCTCTGCATCCTTTCCCCCAGGAGTCTCGTCCATTTAGCGGCTCAAATGCTTGAGCTCCGGATAGCGGAAAATAGCTCGTCGTCCATTAGCGGCTCTAATAGTACCTGGTCTGAAGTGTCGCAGTCTAGCAACTATGATTTTTTCCAGGAGGGTAAGGGTTGCAAACCCAAAGAGACCCTAAGCTTCGTCTATCAAACAAAACAATTGAATTGCCCTAAAAAATGGAAGAGGAAACGAGTGAGCGAGCTGGTCTGAGCGCGCTACTTTTCAAAAAATAGAAGCTGAAAGCCATCAAAGTCAAAGCATTCTGGCTAGCGCGTTTGTGTATGTCACGAGCGCTAGCGCGCTAGTAGTAGTAGTCGCAGCAAACGCTCGCAGGCCAGAGTTAGCGCTATTTGTGCTGTTTGCCGCACGCGGCAGCTGGATGGATCACGTGATCCAAGCTGACAAATAAGGTCCGATGGTTCAGCTACATTGAGCCACAAGCATTACAGATGGCTCGAGCGCTCTGCTTCGGTGCAAAAAAACTTTAAAAAAGAGTTGATCAGTGATTGTGATTTCTTTTTGTAATTATTATGTAGATGATGAAGACACGATCGATACTCAGAATCCCTTGAGGACTGACGATGGCGGAGGATCACAAATTACCAGCGTCTCTCCTGAAGGCGCAGACACGATTGCGTGATGCAGTCAAGGATCGTGGTGTGCAGATCAGCGGGGGGTTAGGAACAGATAGGGAAATAGCTTTGAGCGAGCTCTTTGTCAATCTTACTCTGCTGACGAAGGATGAAGTAGAAACACTTTTCAAGAGCGAGTCGTTCTTTTCCTCCGAAACTGAGAGAGCACGCCAGCTAAATGCTATCAGAGCAGCTCAGGATGGAAAGTCCGAAAAGACACGTGGGATTGAGCTTAGCGAGATCTTCTCTGACACAGGTAGCGATAGTGCAAAGGACCAAGCAAGTGCCAGCGGAGTAGTTGATTCCGAATGTGGACTTCTGTCTCGTGCCGCTAGCAACGTGTCCATTGGAGTGAAAAAGAATAACGTGCTTGCGTTTGGCAGTGCGGGCAGTGGCAAATCTACAATCTTCCTTCTCATGCTGGAATACCTGTGGGCTATAGATTCGCTGTTGAAGGAGAAGATTGATCTTGTCTTGGCCGTTGAGTTACGACGTGCTGAGGTGCGATCTGCAACTAGCCTGTGTGAGTTGCTGGCTGCTCGATTCGACAGGTTGGACATGGAACAAGATGAGCTGGAGGAGATAGCTCGCTACTTTCGCCGTCATCCGTCACGTCTCTGTGTTGTGCTTGACGGCATGGACGAATGCAGCCTGGAGAAATGTAGCCCGTACATGCAAGACATGCTGTTGAGGGAACGCAGTGTTGATATGCATGTGGTGGTCACATCTCGACCATGCGCCGATGCGTACAAGTTAAGCCAATGTGGAAAGTACCATCAACAACTGGAGGTTATCGGATTCTCACAAGAGAACGTGAAGACGTACGTGAGAAAAGTGGTGGGCGGAAAACAAGCGGAGGAGATGCTGGAGAAGCTGCATGCACAGCCGGACATGCTAGCATTGATGGGAACTCCATTATTTGCTGCTCTGGCATGTGAGCTGTACCACAGCGGATGTGGCTTGGCGAAATCGAGCACAGCATTGTACGAGTCGCTACTTCTACGTGTCTTGGAGCGGAATGCAGGCAAATTGCACAAGTCGTTTGCCAGGACGGATGCACGGGAGATGGAGTTGCTGTACGAGGTCTCCCGCTTCGCACTTGCAATGTTGTCGGAGCAAAAGGCCGTGTTCAGCGAGTCGGAAGTGAAAAGCGCCGGTCTAAGTGATGCCGCTCTTCAGCTTGGACTCCTAATTGCTTACAAAGACGGCAGCTCGACTGAGAACCGACAGTACCGCTTCGCTCACCTGTCCCTCCAGGAGTTCATGTCGGCATGGTATCTGTCACGCGAAGTGCTGAAGGACGAGCATGACGCGGCATGGCTGGTGAAGAGAGTCGGTCATTACAGTGGTCACATGACAATGTTCTGGCGCTTCGTCATTACACTATTACCGCGCAAACCCTCGTTCGTCGTCATAGAGCATCTCTGGCGGCTAATCTGTGAGAAGCGTACATCGTCGACATCGGACACTGCCAACTCTCGTCTCGTGGCTGACATTGTCAGCTACTCCCATCGCAGGTCTGCACGTCCGGGTCTTGAAATGATGCAGTCCACGCTTCGTGCAACGCTAACGTATGAGAAAATGAAAGAACTGGCCTACAAGCTGCTGGACGAGACTTGCGGTGAGGGCAACGGCTGCCAACGTGTCGAGAGCGCCTTGCCACGGGGGAGAGAGTTGACGAATGAACTATTTCTGTCAACTCTCATCGACGTGTGGAAGAAGGAGGCAGTGGATCCCAACACGGAAGTATTCCTCGCTGCTGTGCGCAACGTCAACCCCGTCGCGGCATGGCAATGCGAGCGTATGATGCGTCCGAGTACCAAGACACCGGACCCGTCATCCACCGAGGTCGCTACTGCTACTGCTATGCCTGCAGTTTGTCCAGCGGAGTCGACCGAGGAACGGCGCTATCTGGTTCATCTTCTGGTGGCTCATCATGAACACTGCCAGTATCAAGGTGCGTCCTGTGATGGTCATTGTTCATTCTTTTCACAAGTGTTTCACCAAGGCATTAGCTTTTCCTTTGTAAGCCTATCTCTTTTTGATTGTGTATCTATTGGGCACTTTCTCAGCACACATTATTGCTTTGATAGCAGTACCATTGATTTCTCTAGCTCTCGCTGTGGAAATGCTGGTCTGCGAAGCGTTGCTGCTGGTCTGTCGCACTGCAAGGGTGTACGCACGCTAGATCTTAGCGGGAATGCATGTGACGATGGCAGTATACTGTCGTCCATCATTCAGTCTTTGTCAGGCAGTCTAGTGGATGTCAATGTGTTTGGGAATCCTGTAGGTAGTGATGGTGTTGTATCAGTGTGTAAAGCATTGTCTACTTGTTCTAAGCTGAGTGTAGCCTATGTGCCCTACCATGGTATATATGTGTCCTACACATTCACTGGTGTAGGTGTAGGTGTACATGGTGTCCCTCTGTCATGTGTTAGTGAAGTTGTTGAGTCATGCCCTAACCTGTGTAGGCTGGATGCACAGGACTGTGGTTTCCAGTATGATGATGATTGTTTGGAAAGGTTAGTGAGAGCTGTTCAGTCTCATACTGTGTTGCATACACTATGGGTTACACAGTGTCCTGAGAATGCCATTTTGGTGTCCCGGCTTGAGCAGCTTGTCCGTGACCCTACCTGTACCCTGTCTCGACTTTGGTGATGGTGATGACTGTGTTAGTAGTATGTGTACATTATGTGAGTGTGTAGATGATTAGTTTCCTGATTCGTCTCTTGAGAACAGACCAGCAGCAGCAGCAGCAGCAAAGCCTAGACCAGTTCTTTTTTTCTACCTATCCAATGTACATAGAGAAGACACTACTGTCGTCAAACTTGAATTTTCATTTTTCTATTCATTGAAATAATTTCCATGTCTATACCCCACTCTCGTAGTACAACCACTGTAGAGAATACATTGCATTTTTTTCTTAGTAGCTCTGCTTATAAAAATCTCTTTTCCCCCGAGTGTGTA
>NC_088654.1:27914130-27949130 GCF_964019385.1 Sycon ciliatum
TCTTTAGTTTAGAGAGAAAGCGAGAGAGAGAAAGAGAGAGAGAGAGTGAGAAAGAAGGAAAGGGTGAAAAAGAGAATTGAGAAAGAGAGTGATTGAGAAGGAAAGGGTGAAAAAGAGAATTGAGGAAGAGAGATGTACAGAGATAAAGAGAGAGTGTGTGAGAGAGAAAGAGAGTGGGAGAGCGATAAAGAGGGAGTGTGTGTGAGAGAGAAAGAGAGTGGGAGAGTGATAAAGAGAGAGAGAGTGTGTGAGAGAGAAAGAGAGTGGGAGAGCGATAAAGAGAGAGTGTGTGTGAGAGAGAAAGAGAGTGGGAGAGTGATAAAGAGAGAGTGTGTGTGAGAGAGAAAGAGAGTGGGAGAGTGATAAAGAGAGAGAGTGGGAGAGAGAGAAATAGAGTGTGAGAGTGATAAAGAGAGAGAGAGTGTGAGAGAGAGAAAGAGAGTGGGAGAGTGATAAAGAGAGAGTGTGTGAGAGAGAAAAGACAGATGAAGAGAGAAAGATATGGAGAGAGAAAGCGATTGGGCGTGAGATGGAGAGATCTTGTGTGGCTTTTAATACACCTGGTCGTGATAGCGTGGGCTGGAGACTACTTCCTGTATGTATTGAAGATGTTTCGGTAGTGATTTTATCGCAGGGTTCTTCAGGATATGGCACGTCCGAAAACGTTTGTTGCGCATGACCATACCAGGCAATGGGTTATTTTTAAAAGTCATGTCTGAACCCACAAAGGACAGTGCTGGAGAACACTGTATCACATACACATAGTTTAATTACATCATCAGGAAGATATTGAAAATACCAGATAACCTTCACAACACATGAATGGACTTATATATTTCAAATCACAACTGGAGCAAACGCCTCCATAATTGAGTCCGGGTGTTGTATTTCCAAGCGTATCCAAGCAACCATCGCACAGCAACCATGAATATTTGTATTGGTAACTATGACGACCAGCACATTTACTGACCACACTACAAACCGGAGAATTCTCAGTACTTGCAGTTCACAAGAATCCTAGCCCACACCTGCATCGTCTTTTGTCCAGCATGATACGAAAGTTGACATCTACCAAGTACTCACTAGCCCAAAACTTGGCCACAAAAGAGAAAAAGAAAAGAAGAAGAAAAGAAAGGCAAACAAAAAACATTCTGCACTGAGGTGATTCGGGAGCTCCAGGGAGCAATGTAGAGCTCAACACGACTGATCACACAGCATAGGGATGTGTTACCAAAGTATGTTTTAGAAAATGGACAAATCAAATTGATTGCAAACCAGAACACGATAGGCAACAAACGCAACGGAGGGAAGCGAGAAATGGCAACTAATCACGCGAAATGTGACCTTCCGATACTGCCAGAGTGTGGGATACCGTATTTTACCGGTTGTAAGTCGACCCTGGTTATAGGTCGACCCCCTTATCCGGAGGTCTCAATTCTGCGTTTTAAAGTTTTTACCCAAAGAAGCACTACTAACCACTCCATTCTACTAACACAACAACAAATCATGTAAACATTCCTTATTGGAGGGTATAACGTCCCAATCCTTGAAAAAGGCCAATAAACTGGCAAACATGTGTACACATGGTGCACTCGTGCATGCAGTGCAGGTCGTTTTTTGTAAGATACCGATAGTTCCCGGTTATAAGTCGAATCCCGGTTGAAAGTCGACCCCCACCCTTTCCCCTTCTGTTTTTAGTCGTAAAAGGTCGACTTACAACCGGAAAAATATGGTACCTCATGAGCCCCAGCACGGTGCCTAACATGAGAGCAACGCATACAAACCATGCAAGAACGCAGTAGAGTTCAGTGGGGTGAAGACTAGGTGACCTTTGTCAGACGGAACTGAATGGAACACCGCCAAAATTGGCCATGGAATTCCGTCGTTCACAACCAATCCTGGCGCATAAGGTGTTGAAATATGTCACGTGATTTGAAGGTCTGCATTCCCTTTGTTGCAGAACGCTTCGGGATGACTTGCTCAGGAATGTTGTTCCATGCTGCAATGAGGGTGTAGAGGACTGTTGTTTCATGCTGCAATGAGGGTGTAGAGGAATGTTGTTCCATGCTGCAATGAGGGTGTAGAGGAATGTTGTTCCATGGTGCAATGAGGGTGTAGAGGAATGTTGTTCCATGCTGCAATGAGGGTGTAGAGGAATGTTGTTCCATGCTGCAATGAGGGTGTAGAGGAATGTTGTTCCATGCTGCAATGAGGGTGTAGAGGAATGTTGTTCCATGCTGCAATGAGGGTGTAGAGGAATGTTGTTCCATGCTGCAATGAGGGTGTAGAGGAATGTTGTTCCATGCTGCAATGAGGGTGTAGAGGAATGTTGTTCCATGCTGCAATGAGGGTGTAGAGGAATGTTGTTCCATGCTGCAATGAGGGTGTAGAGGAATGTTGTTCCATGCTGCAATGAGGGTGTAGAGGAATGTTGTTCCATGCTGCAATGAGGGTGTAGGAGAATGACCTCAGTGGGTAGTTTGGTGCTGTCCCAGCGAGTGGCCATTGCAACTGTAATTGGTGACCAGAAGCTAGTTGTTGGAGGGGTCTTGGAGTACGTGTAGGCGCTGAAGGTGGTGGGAGAAGGGCTGTCTGTAATAGTTTTACCTTGACACTTCTTGCTTGTCTTATGGTAACACCTTGTGTTCCTACTATTCTCACTACTGCGGTTATCGCCTTTCTTTTGCTTTATAACCTCTGGTTTGAACATCATTCGACGAATTCTCCATTCAATCAAGTCTATACTGTTACACTGGTAGCTTGAGGATGGTTGAGATCATCGTTTGCCCTTTGACGTGCCTTGTGCTCCTGGCCGCTACTGCTCTGCTATACGCCGCTTTCCGTGAGATCCACCGCGCTCGGGACAACGTGGCTGCTACAGTTGGACGACATCAATTTCCTGCTACATCAAGCTCAAGTCCTACGGATCTAGCCTCGTGTCAATCGCGTTCTCTCTCCCAGACAAGCCCGAGCGTCAAACGCGTTACCAGAGAACCGAATGTTTTCCATGGCAACCCTTCCGAGTTCAAAGAGTGGGTATTTACGGTCGAGTTAGCCTTGAAGTGCTCACCTCAAGGTGACCCGGAGAGCCAAGTTAACTTTGCGGCTAGGTACCTCGCTGGGAATGCGTGTCTTTGGCTTATTTCTTCCATGGAAGCAGGTGAGCAATTTTCGGATTGGCATTCTTTGAAAACCGCCCTAGCGCGAGTGTATGGCCCTCACTATGACGGGGAAAGAGTGCGGTTGGATATGTTCTCTATCCAACAACGTGGGTAAATTGAATCGTACGTAACGGAGTTTTCTCGGCTAAGTTTACAGTTGCTGGAACTTGACGAACTCTCCAGAGCCTTGCTATTTGTCAACGGCCTGCACGGTAACATGCGGACCTTGGCAGTGAAGGAACACCCCACTACACTGTCAGCCGCCGTTCAGGCAGCGCTAGCAGTCGCCTCAGACAGCCGATTTCAGCGCAGACCACCACTGGCGACCGCGCCGGGATTCGCACCACCATCAGGTAGCAGAAAGTTAACAAAACTAAGCCCCGAGGAACGTGAGACATTACGAGCCCAGGGGGGCTGCTTCGCATGTCGTCGACCAGGCCATATAGCCCAGAATTGCCCGCAGCATCGACATCACCCAAACGGTGGACGTCAGTAAGGCCGATGCGATTACTGACGCATCAAGAAAAGGCATCACCTGCGTGTAGTGTGTGCTCCGTCTCTACCCGTAACCGATTCAGTAGCCTCGCTGTGGAGGATGTTGACGATGATGCTGAATGCTCCGAAGCCAATTTCAAGCGAGATGTTACACCAACTATTGAGGCCCAGGTTACCAGCGTCAATGTGGAAACGGAACATGAGCTCCTGCGTGTAGAAGGAAAAATCTACGGTCGTCGCGCGCTTATGTTAATAGATTCGGGCTCGACCCATGATTTCATTGCCAACCGAAATTGGCTCGGAAAACCTGAATGTCACGCTGGCTGATGGAGCATCAAGCTCGTTTCCCATGGAGACGACCCATGAATTGAAGGTTATCGTAGGCGACTTCAGCGATAACCAAACCTTCACGGTGTTCCCCCTTCATCGCTATGACGCTATATTGGGGAAACCTTGGTTAACGCGTAACAATCCAGACATAAACTTCCGGACGAATGAAGTCAGGTTGAACTCGAATGGTTTGCCTTGTGCGTCGCCCAGTCAAAGCGAACCGACCGCACCTGTGGAGGCGATGTTCATATCTGGTCGTCAGGCTAGGCATGCTCTTAGGAGTGGAGACGAAGGTGTTCTGGCGTGGGTCAGCGTAGAAGACGGCATTGGCAAGGAACCTCCCGACAAATCCACTCAGAACGAGCACCCAGATCTCAAGGCCATGTTCCGTGACTATGACGATCTTTTCCCGGATGATCTGCCAGCTAGACTCCCACCAAAAAGGGTCTGTAGACCACGAAATCCGCCTGGAGGAAGGCTCATCACTCCCATCGCGACCTGCCTATCGCCTGCCCAGGCCAGAAATGGAGGAATTGAAGAAACAGCTCACAGAACTCTTGAAAAAGGGTTTCGTAGAACCAAGTAAGTCCCCCTTTGGTGCACCGGTGTTTTTTGTCAAGAAAGCTGATGGTTCGTTACGCATGGTCTGTGATTGGAGGGAGCTAAGCAAGATAACTGTTAAGAACAAGGCGTGCTTGCCCAATGTGGATGATTTATTCGATACCGTACAGGGCGCTAGGTACTTCACGAAACTAGACCTCCGATCAGGGTATAATCAGATTCGCATTCAAGCTGAGGACGTGCCCAAAACCGCGATTAACACTCCCTTTGGGC
Organism: Sycon ciliatum; assembly: GCF_964019385.1. Taxonomy (NCBI): domain Eukaryota; kingdom Metazoa; phylum Porifera; class Calcarea; order Leucosolenida; family Sycettidae; genus Sycon; species Sycon ciliatum. The sequence continues at coordinate 27,918,951 of NC_088654.1, forward strand.
ATTACCAATTTAGGGTCATGGGATTTGGTCTCACCAATGCACCGGCAACATTTCAATCCATGATGAATACGATTCTTCAACCATATCTGAGGGAGTTCGTAGTCGTGTTCCTAGATGACATACTCATCTTCAGCAAAACGTGGTCGGAGCATATGCAGCATGTCCGGTCGGTATTGAGCGTGCTCCGGGACAACCAGTTATTTTGCAAACGGTCAAAATGTGAATTTGGCGTGGAGAGTGTGCGGTTCCTGGGACATTGCATCGATGGACTGCACATCGCCCCTGACCCAGACAAGATTGCCGCAGTAAAGGTCTGGCCCGCTCCGACTTCCGTCACAGAGGTGAGGCAATTTCTTGGATTTACGAATTATTTTAGGCGATTCATAGATCAATACTCATCGCTCTCTAAGACCTTAGAGGAGATAACGTGAAAACATGCACGATTCGAGTGGAACAGCTCTCGGCAACATGCCTTTGAATTGCTAAAGCATGCCTTGTTGAATGCGCCACTATTGCGGCTGGCTGATGTGAACTGACCATTCAGAGTGGTAACAGATGCAAGCGATTTCGCCTTGGGATGTGTTCTTCTCCAAGAACTAGAGGAAGATGCCTGGCATCCAGTGGCTTATGCTAGCCTAAAATTGTCTGCTGCTGAACAGAATTATACAGCTACAGAAAGAGAAACATTGGCCGTAATGTTTGCGCTAAAGACCTGGCGCATCTACCTCTTTCAACGCTTTGAGGTCATTACAGACAACATGGCGGTAGTTTATCTGAAAACAAAACCAAGCATTACAAAGAGAGAGGCGCGATGGGTTGAATTCCTAGCTGACTATGACTACACAGTCCGTCACAGACCCGGCAGAGAGAACCCTGCAGATCCCCTTTCGCGTCGCCCAGATCTCCATGAGAGTAACCTCGTGGAGAATGCAGTACCACGTTTGAATGCTATTGAGTATGCTTTAGCAATGAATGATGACGTGTCCAATACAATATCAGATACCTACCAGAGAGACAAAGAGCTAACTCCCATCATAGAAAGATTGAAGCATTCTCTCCGAGATAATTTGCATGATTGCTATTATTGGGACGAATCCACTGATCGCTTGTACCTCAAGGCATCCCCCAATAACCGGTTGTGCATACCACAGTGCGCTGTCCGGTTAAAGCTCATTCAAAAACACCATGAGTGTGCAACGGCTGGCCACCCGGGTCGTGATCGAACGTACTTCCGCCTAGCACGTTTTTTCTACTGGCCCCGAATGGGTCTCGATATCAAGAGATTTGTCAAAACCTGTGATCTCTGCCAGCGAACGAAGGGAGGTCAGCCACGAACAGGGCTTCTCCAGTCACTTCCAATCCCTAATAGTCCTTGGCAGGATATCTCAATGGATTTTATTGTTGGATTGCCCCTTACTTCTCGTGGCTTCGACGCAATTTACACCTTTGTGGACCGACTTACGAAGTGCGTACATCTTGTTCCAACAAACTCGAAGATTGATGCTAAGGGCAGCGCTCAACTGTACATTCAAAACGTGTTTCGTCTGCACGGGCTGAGCTCGACCATTGTTTCCGATCGCGATCCACGATTCACTGCAGCTTTTTTCAAAGAAGTATTCTCTCAGCTAGGAACTAAATTGGCATTCAGCACTGCTAACCACTCTCAAACGGATGGTTTGACAGAGAGAGTTAACCGGCAAGTGGGAGATATTCTAAGAGCATTTGTGAACTTGAGACAGGACAATTGGGATTCGCTTCTACCACTCTGCGAGTTTGCAATAAATAGTTCACAACAGTCATCTGTAGCTAATACACCGTTCTATCTGAACTATGGGTTTGACCCTAAGTCCCCGCCCGAATTCATTCTTACGGGAGGGAAAAGGAGTGATTCGGTCGATTGGCTTCATGAGCAGGAAGCCGCACTAAGGATAGCTCGAGATGCAATGCTCGACGCCCAGGCAAGGCAAGCTCTATACGCAGACCAGACGAGAACGCCCAGTGATTTGAAGGTTGGTGATAGCGTTCTTGTCTACAGAGACTTTCTACTGACCCCGGAAGCTCGTGGCCAGCCCTCTCGGAAGTTGCAACCCAAGTGGTTTGGTCCGTATCGTATCCAGGCTAAGATTGGAGCGAATGCTTTCCGCTTGGAACTACCCCGTGAACTTCGCTGCCATCCCGTGTTTAATGTCACTGCTCTTAAACGCTACGAAGAGAACACGATTCCTGGAAGACACGAAACCCCGCCTCCGCCCTTCACAGATCTAGATGGACACACACGCTATGTTGTCGAAGCCGTTTTGAATCACCGACACCGCAGTGGTGAGCACCACTTCCTGGTGCATTAGAAGGGTTACCCCAGCAGCGAAGCTACGTGGGAGCCCGCTGGCAACCTATGTGATGAGTCTGGTCGGAATATTAAACCGCTGCAGAACTATCTAGCCTCACAACGACAGCAGCCTTGATCTAACTGGGCTGAGCCATATGCATCTCTTACTGAGGTAGTTAATAATATGTTATGGACTGATATAGTTTTGCGTCATCTCCTTGTGAGAGTGATGAAGTTGAGTTGGATTACACTTCAATGTGGTTATGCATATGCATGAGTGATTATTAATATTCCCCTTTCCACAATTGCATCCCCTAACTGGATTGTGTTATCTAATAGAACCTTGGGCTTCCTATGGGGCCGGGAGAGTGTAATAGTTTTACTTTGACACTTTTTGCTTGTCTTATGGTAACACCTTGTGTTCCTACTATTCTCACTCCTGCGGTTATCGCCTTTCTTTTGCTTTATAACCTCTGGTTTGAACATCATTTGACGAATTCTCCAATCAATCAAGTCTATACTGTTACACTGTCAGCTGGGGTGGGCCTTCAATGCAGTGCAACTTGTACATGTATGCAAGCCCTGAGCCTGCCCTCCAGAGCTGCAGACTCTGAAAGATTGTGTCAGGTCACATGATCATGCTACTGATCCAATGTAAAGTGTTCTTTGGAGTCACGTGATAGGGCATGTTGAATTAAGGAAGGGTTTTTGTAGAGATGTTGATTAGAGAAAAAGAGAGAGAGCTTGTCTCGTGTCTTCTCAGACTTCCAATTAACTCTACCTGTATCCATGTTGTTTAATACTTGTTAATCCCAAGTTAGGGGTCGTCGCAAAAGTTTTTTTGTCGTCCCTGAAACGAACATGATTCATTTGGGGGGGGGGGGGGGGGGGGAGGGGAGCGAGCCAAAATCGCAAGTCGACCGACACTGTACATATGACATGTACATGAATGCGATTTTCGTCGTCCAGCATAGCAAGCTGTGTTCGTTTCAGAGGGAGGGGAGGGGGTCCAAGTACCAAATGAACGATGTTCGTTTCAGGGACGACAGCAAACTTTTGCGACGACCCCTTACCATAACTATAACTGCTTTCTGCAGTTAGTGTGGATGTGTATTTGTAAAAAAATGAAAGATGAAAAATAGGGATTCACTGGCCAGAAAAAGCCGCTAGGCGAAAGTTAGTGGCGGTCAATTCATCAGCCTTGCAAGCTGTTGAATGGTAGGGCCCCAGCACAAGTTGCTATGTCTAACATAGCTTGTTCGCTATCATCGCTTCAGCGATGAACATTAGTGTGAGTATGAGTATGTGTGTGCGCGTGTGTGTGCGTGTGTATGTCTTCCTGAAGACATTGATACTCTTCTGCGTGAGAGCCGCCTGCGTTGGCTGGGTCATGTTGCCCGTATGGACGCCGCACGGATTCCTCAACAAGTGTTGTTTGGGGATCTTGAGGCAACCAGACCACGGCATGATCCAAAGAAGCGTTGGCGAGACACGATTGTCGGTGATTTGTGTTCACTAGATATTTCGGAGTCCGAGCGGTACCGGCTCGCACAGGATCGCCCGGAATGGCGCATGTGGGTCCATCAACATCGTTTTCCTCTCCCAGCATCGAAGGACTTCCACTGTGCATGTGGCAGAACGTTTAGGAGAAGTGGCGATTTGAAGTGTCACCTCAAGTACTGCCCAACTCAGTAGCATATCATCTCCACTGGAGTTGGGCAGTCAAATGTCAAGGTCAAGGCCTGTCTGAGAATGCGCTAGCGTGAGCTCAGCTGCTAGGAGCCAGTAAGAGTTTATTCAGTTCAGAACAACATGATTATTGGATAAAGAATGGAGGGTCGTGGTTGGTAGCATGAGTTGAATGTAAACCCATGTCAATGATACATATACATGTAGGTAATGAGATGTGCATGGCTGGCAAGATATTATCTTAGTGTGAGTTGAGTTCAGGACGTGACTTGCTGTATGTCAAAACAAGTGATAAAATATATGCCGACTTGAAATTTCACTTGACTGACTCACGACTGCCATCCAGAGCACACGAGAATTCAAGTCGGCAGGAAAACCACGAGCTCCCATGTAGGGAGCAATACACCCTTCCCCTACTATCGCCGAAGTCGCACTAACCTCTTCTGCACATCGTTGTCCCCAGCACGGGCTTGCGAATTAGATGGTTTGGAGGCAACAACGTTGTGAATGGCCAACGGTCCTCAGCTGTTGTTAAGCACCTCCATGAGCAACACTAACTCACGCTGCTATTTGGTGTTCACGAGGTGTTTGTCGCGCTGGAAACGGAGCGTCTCTGTAAGTTTGTATCCCTGGTGATGTTTGCACCTGGCCAGCACTATAATATAAGTGGTGCTCTTCAGGCACAATCTTTCTCAACCTATTCAAGCTCAACTGATGAGGAGTGAATTCCCCGAAACACTGTGTATTGAGCAGGGAGTGGTGCTTTCTTGCAGGTTTGCCGAGTGGACGGTTCGATGGACTTCTCGATCGTGTGCTCTGGATGGCAATCGTGAGTCAATCAAGTGAGAATTCAAGTCGACAGGAAAACCGCGAGCTGCCATGCAGAGAGCAACACACTCCTCCCCATATAGATATATTTGTTAAATGGAGATCAGGTAAAGACGTATAGTAGATGTAACATGTAGCTGGTCGCGTTGGTACATCATTATCCCAGTCTACAGTGAGTACCTTCTTACAACAATGTTATGCTGATGATCTCCATACACACTCCAGTTGCAGTGGTACTGACTCTACTACTAGTGTGCCATACACATCTCCTCCCCCCCCCTATCCCACACACACACACCTCCCCCCCCCCCCCCTCCCACACCTACATTCACATCTATCCCCCTCCCACACACACACACCTCCCCCCCCCCCTCTCCCACACACACACACACCTCCCCCCTCCCACACCTACATTCACATCTATCCCCCTCCCACACACACACGCCTCCCCCTCCCCCTCCCACACTTACATTCACATCTACTTATCCCCCCCCCCCCTCCCACACACAACACACCTCTTCCCTTCCCCCACAGCCTAAGTCGACTTTGGCTCGGCAAGGGATACTCAGAGCTCACTCACTAGGAACACGGGCTGGACACTTGCTGTGGAGTTGTACCCGCAGCCGGTACCCAGTCCCGATACACACACAAACATACCACCCACTAGGAAGCGAGGGGGAAAACAAACAAAAACAAGAACAAAATGAGAGAAGAATAAGCAATACATGGGTGTATGACCAATAGTGAACCACCCGCACGCACACTTTGCATAACAAAATGAGAAACACAAAATCTAACATTGACGCATAAGGCCATCATTTTTTATATCTATGTTTCGCGTCGTCTGCACGCATACGTTTTGATTTTTTTCGGAAAAAAATCAATCGTGCACAGTTTAGTGTACGATCGTGCGAGTCATCGGTGTCGACTGGTTGCATCCGGCGAAACTGGGATTCAGAAATGGCCTCGAGGCCAGCGTTGGTAAATCGTTTATACGGCATCTGCGAGCAGTATTCTATGAGCTTACAACAGACCGCATCGATCGCCTCAAGCTGAGAGGATGCGTCGTTCCGGAGCTCTTTGCACCGCTGCTGAAGGCTGAGTACAATAATCCAGCGAAGCAAGGGCACCAACGGTTGCCTCCTCTGTCCAAAGTGATGTAGATTTTGTGCTTGGATGTACGATTTTTCTTTCGAATGTACACCATGCACGAGCTATTGAGTATTATGCTATGTACAGTTCTATACACCTCTGATGAGCCTTTTATTATTTTGCAACTTTTTATTTTTTTCCACCTCTCGCATATTGGTGGAATCATATATTATGATTCTGGAAGTTGAACTGACGCGAAACATAGATATAAAAAATGATGGCCTAAACACACACACACACACACACACACACACACACACACACACACACACACACACACACACACACACACACACACACACACACACACACACACACACATGCAACACCCACAAACACAAAGTGGGAACAAGATCCCATAACACCGCATCCACTTCGGGGTGGCCGCATTGACCCACCCGCACACTCATACTACCCTAGCTCGCACATACCGCACCCATCCAACATGCAGCTTGCACCCCTCAGTCGCAAACTCATTACCGCACACCTTCCCGCTCTGTGTCTGTCCACCGGGGGGAGTTGGGTCCACCCAGTCATATGGTCTTATTGTTGATATTACAAAAATAGATGAATTGACTATTGGCACACTTCTGTGGAGCACTATTTAGAGAACAAAAACTTGGTGCAGCCTATTCTTTGATTTGACCGATATAAAATTCAAAAGACAGAAACAGTAAGTCCACTGGGAGTGAGTAACAGTAGACCAGTAGACCTCAAAAAAGAAGAACAAGGGATGAAACAAGAGATGAAAGATGAGGAGGGGTGTGGAAGGAATAGACCGATCCCCTTATTATTGTCTGGGTTCGAGCAAGGGGGCAACTCCGCAGTCGCGTGGGATCCTGCTGCACACACGCGACCAACCTCACCGCGGCTGTGCGTGACTTCTCGCATGCGAAGTGCAGAGCACACGAGATCTACATGCAGTGCAAGCCTGTCTACAAAAAATGCCACAAGGACTTTTGATTTGAGCTGTTTTGTTTTAGTTTAGACGTCTTCCTTTTTACGACTTCAGGATGCCTTCTCAGAACATTGCTGCGTTCCTCACTGTCAGAACAGGAGGACGAAGCAAACAAGTCATTTCACTCCAGTCCTTTCCTCGTGTGGAGCCACAGCGGCCTGGAGCAAGCGGATCCAGGCTATTCCCCATGAGGAAGGACGTAGTTTTAGGGTCACTCTGAATATTGAGTTGCAGCGATCATTTCGATCCCGAAATCGAAATCGTTTCACCCAGCTCTACAAGGACAGGATGAGTCCAGGAAACCAAACAGCTGTCCTACGGTACCAGGTTTGCCTTTCGCAAGAGAGTGGAGTCTGGACGCCTTGCTCCCCATGATCGCAAAACAGTATTTTGCTGAGCCTAGTGCAGTTCGGTCATGGACGTGCAGCGTCTGCATCACGAGCTCCCCATGCTCGCAAACAAGTATTTTGCGGAGAGGCAACGGCACTTTGAGTTGGAAAGGAACCTGGCTTAGTGCAGTTTGGTCCTGTAATGGAAGTGCAGCATCTGCATCAGGAGTTGGCAGCAAGTAGAGCTCGTGTACAGAGTCTCGTGGAGCAGTTGGACGATGTGAGGACTGGGGTGAAGAAAGCCGAAAAACAGCTTACGTACAATAACATAAAGAAAGACTCTGAGCCGCTCCAGTTTCTGACTGGTTTGCCTTCAGGTGTTTGGACCGCTCTGTGGGACTTCTTTGAGCCTAGCCGAGAAAATGTACTGCGCCGCGCCAGATCTGCGAAGACGGAAGCTGAGGGACGGCGGATACAGTTGGAGGTGGCCGTAAATCGCCAATGAGCATGTAATGGAGGATCAGCTGCTATTGGCATTGATGTGTCTAAGCCTGGGCCGAATGGAACAGAAGCTGGCATGCGTGGCACAAGTTAACCATCCGTTTCACGGTATATAGCTAGCTGAGCTGAAAAGATGTCTTGTTCCTCCGTTTGGGCATGATCCCCATCTGGGTGAGCTGGCGAGATGTTCAGTCATCAATGCCATATACCGCAAGACATTCTGCAATGGGGATCAAACAGTTCTATTTTGCCATGCACTTAGGGTTCTCGCACCGGCACGGCACAACAAGACCCAACAGATCCTTGCGCTCTTATTTTCTCCCATGGTAACATTGCTGGTCACAACACCCGGTAGCCAGTCGCAGATGCAACCAAAGCAACCGGGTTCTTTTTTTCCAATACTGAAACCAAAGGTACACCAATATTTGCATCGAATGCAGTGATGATTTCAACACTGTTCACTAGTACAACGCATTACCAGACTGGCATATAATCATAATATTATCCATTTCGCAATCACTGTCATTGCTTTCTTAGATCTCCAATCATCAATATCGGACCATAAACCGTCTACTAGTATCATCTTATATTATTTCATCATTTAATAGTATCCTGCTACTATCCTCCTCTAACGATGCGCTTGAAGAAACGAAACAGCTGTCTATAGGCGTAAATAATATCTGGCAACGGAAGTGTCCTTGCTGTGCTGGTGTGTTTATGCTTCGTGCACTAGTTCGGCCAAGAGCGCATGGTGGTGGCGGGTTGAGGATGTAGTACAGCGGAGTATGACCGAAAGCTCTGTCACGATGTATTTTATTAGGAAGGTATAGAAACGGAAAAAAAGCTGTATCTTCATCTTGGGCGTAAACAGCCCATCTCACATTAAATATACTAGAAAATAGTTCACTCTGCTCATCGTTTTTTTTTTGCTTCCTCTGCCTCTGGGTTGTCTAGCCCTTCGACTTCACAAAACAGCGATCACGACTGCACTGCTATCGTCACCGCATAGCAGTCGCTTCCACCAGTGGCCTTTCCTGCCTTTGCAAGGTGTCCAAGGATGGCTGATGTTGTCACTACAGGCAAATCAGAAGTACTTTAGTGGCTGATGTCCAACCAGATCGTTGGAAAATCGATTTTTCCACTTCAGGGCTGCTGATCGCGATCGCGACTTGGTGACTTGGCAGCACTACGGTTACCTTCACAGAAGATGGCTCTGGAGAGGAAAAGGCAGACCAGAAAAAAGGTTACTATTGTCTTCAGCACCGATCTCAAGGAGAAAGAAATACGGTCTGCTAAAGCCGAGGCACAAAATAAATCTCAAAACACGATTCACGATTCGAATATTTCTACAACAAAAAAACTCACCTCTGGACTCCTGTTTGTGGCCCGAGATCGTTCCCTCCCGCGCCTTGAAAAAATCCTACAGCTGCATCACAGTCCATGTCTCTCTCGGAGACTCTGCTCCTACCAGCAGGAGGTTCAGCACCGCTCGAAGCCATCGCAAACTACTTGAACTAAGCAGAAGACATTCCAAAACAAACCTGAAACACACTGTCAAAGATGCTGTCACGTTCAAAAACTAGCTCGATCGCGAGTGAGGTTGCCCCCGTGCTCGAACCCAGTATAATAAGGGGATCGGTCTATTACTACGACAAACTAGCACATAGTGTGCCGCCGACAGTCTACCACAATAGACGACATAAACAACAATGAGTCGGCGATAGGACAAGGAACACGACTCCACACCGTAAAATACGTCGAGAATAAAACAAAACAAACTATACTGCACAGCAATAAACCTATTTTGAAGTACCAGACTATTATAATCCTGAATCAGAGAAAGATGGGGCCCCTGCAGCCACTAATGTAGATGGACAATACAGCACTAGGCAACAACGACGTCCGACGCGCGAGAACGGGAGGGCAGCCATAGAGCCCTCAGCAACGTTAAAGAAATCTGTAGTCAATGCAGAGCAAAACACACAATAACACAAATTAGAAAACAGATGGGTGACCCCACAACGGACCCTAGAGACGTAGAAATACCTAGGATTTACGTGTATATACCCCCGTTCCCAACGGGATTGGCAAGGGGAGGGGGCCTTGAGGAGCCGGAGCCGGCATCAACCCGACTTAGGGTGTCCAGTCCTCACTCACTAGGAACACGGCCTGTGGGTGAAGGTACACAGAAACAAGCCCATACTTATTCCAACTGGAGAAAACACCGTAGAGACGAGTAGATAGACAAGTGACAGCTACGAGATCCAACCTCAACTCGCCTACTGCGACAGCAACTGGACTACCAGAACTGAGCGGCGCAGCGCGAACAAGTAACAACTAGAGAACGGACCGCTAGACCGACTGTCACACTGGACTAGCACAGCTAAAGACTACTCAAGAAAATACTTAGACCCTGCACCAAAACTAAAGAACACTGAAAAATAACAGAACCGAGGTAAAAATAAATAAATAGGGCCACACTGAAAAAAGTCTGTGGTTCGACTCACCCGACCGACCGTACATTTTTCAGCCCGCCCGTAACTTTTTTTTCGGCGGGCTGTCGTGTGACTGACGTACGTGGACTGAACACGTCCACGTCTACGTGCTGTGCAGCGTGAGTCTGCGGACGCAGGCGGCTCCTTTTGGACTTGACTTGTAGTTGTACTGCAGTGCAGTGCAGTGAGTGGTACGACTGCTGCCTTGTGCTGGTAGTAGAGTCTACTCGATACGACCACCGGCAGACTGGCAATGCTGTTCAATAGTTGTTCCAATATCACATTGCCCAAGCACTTTACCAGACCTCATCATTTTCAGTTTCTTATACTCCATGTTCCACATCATCGTTGCACACCATATGACTGGTGCGATATATTTACATCTAGCAGACTAACCGCAGTAGAGCATACTGCACCAAAAACTAAGTCTTTCTCCCCATTACAAGTCACAGTCTGTTTAGCTCGGAGTGAGGATAAACAAGGATGCAGTTTCACAGGGTTATGGGCCGTAGATCTACGCCATCTACGCCCGATTGGTTGAGAGACTCACCGCCTCGGTGTAAAGGCATAGTGGTGGCCTGCGGAAGCGAAGGCTATAGCTTGTGTGTTTCTGAACATTCAAGTGATGCTAACGCGGATCCCGCGAATATTATTATACAGTACTTAATTAACTTCAGTTTCTTTGGTTGTATCCTTAGTTCCGTATTTTTCCCACTGATGATAGGAACAAGAAAATCGATTATGGGTTTTCAATAATATTTTTGTTATAAAATACACAGTAAATACATGTCAAACAAGTAACGTAGTTGCGTGATGTCTGCGGCCTTCATCCTATTCATAGCTATAATTATGGCTCCACCCCCGACACACCAATCCAGGACCACACGCCTCACCCGCCAGGCTGTACGACTGTCCACCGCGCATCCCCATCAGTTACAGAATGTTCTTCCTGCCAATTCCCGGAACAATGTGAGCCGAGCCTTTCCCCACTCCGTCATCCCAATTTGGAACCAGCTGCCTATGTTGTGAACCCTGCAAGATTCTCTAAATTGTCAGGATCGTACGACCACACGGCACGAGGACAACTCTTTTCCTTTACACAGTATATTTCACTTCATCTGATAATTAACAATGAACACTAATAACACCAGCTATTTATAGCATGCAAAAACAGCGTACATGCAAAACATAAGCAGATAAAACTGGACATAACAGCGTATACAGCAAAACGCACACAACGCATATAGCGTATGCCATGCAGCAACATCAGCGGTACGGCGGAGTCGAAATACAACATTTCAACGAATACAATGCCATAAGCGCGAAGGCCTTTCCCAATTGAGAACTGGTGGTTTACAACATTCTCCCCACCAAAGGGCTTCTCACCGCCGTACAACAATGCACACAAGTCAAAAACGATCCGGGGCTCTGACTACGCGCCCAGAACGCGTTATCTCCTGCTGCCGTGGTGGTGGTAACGGTGCTGACGGTTCATACGCTGGCTGCTGAGGAACGATAGCAGGTTGAGCGGTATCTGCAAGCCCAGGAGCCACGTCCTGTGACGATACTTCTAACGGCACTAACCTTTGGATCGGCCTCAACAGGGTACTGGTACTCAACTTAACCTTGGCAACACGACGCTTACCATCTCGACCAGGGAATAACTCGATGATCCGTCCCAAACGCCAGAACTGTTTGCGCTTGGTATCTTCGAGAACAAAGACAACATCACCCACAGCTAAAGGGCGCGACATGGTCTGTTGGTGTTTGTTCAGCTGACTTAGGTACTCCACCTCCCAACGATTCTTGACATGCTCCAGTGTCCGACTGAGGTAACGCAATCTCGATGACATCTGCGCAGCGTCCAGGGTACCTGCTGGCTTCTCTGACGACATCCAGATGTCACCCATCATCATTGCAGGGGTTACTGGTGGCTCATCCAGGCTATCAGACACATAAGTTAGCGGACGACTATTCACCACTGCTTCAACCTCATACAAGAGGGTCTAAAGCTCCTGGACCTTCAGAAACGCTGTTCCCATTACCTTTTTCAAGGCACTCTTCACTGTACCAACCATTCGCTCATAGAAGCCTCCATGCCATGGTGCAGCTGGAGGATTGAACATCCATGGCACACCCAGTTTGTCAGATGCCGCCTTGAACGTTGTAGCGTTGTCAGACCTGATCCGAGACGGCAAACTACGTCTCGCGACAAACTTCCGAAATGCCATCAAGAATGACTCGGTACTTAAACTATCGACCACCTCCAAGTGAACTGCTCTGGTGGTGGCACACACAAACAATGCTATCCATACCTTCGGAGATGACTCACCACGGCGCACGTACAACGGACCAGCATAGTCGATGCCGGTAGTTGCGAACGGCCTCTCGTGAACAACTCGGTCTTCCGGCAGCGGCGGGCAGACTTCTGAGGCAGCCTTAGCCTTGTAGCTGCGGCATGTAACACATCGCTGAGTAATGTTGCGTAGCGCCCGTCGACCACCGATAATCCAGAATTTCTGACGGATGAACGACAAGACTCCTTCTACACCTTGGTGCATCCTTTCAACATGCATTTTCTCCAACAGCAACTCGGTCAGATGATGTTTGCCTAACAGGACTGGGTGCTTGGCTCCATACGCCAACTCGCTGTGCTGAAGTCGTCCCCCGGCTCTGAGCACTCCATGCTCATCCAGAAACGGTGCAAGCTGATACACCTTCGACCCAGGCTTCACTGGTTGACCTTGCTTGATCAGCTCAAGATCCTCAGCGAAACATGCGGCTTGAACGATGCGGTACAATACGTTGTCTGCTGCAAAATAGAGTTCAGCACGAGGCTCAGTGTGCTTCCACTGCAACATCCGAGTCACCATGCCCTGTGCCCTCGACCATTTACTGAATCGGAGCCACCATTCCTTATCAGATTCTCGACTACAGGTGGTGGCTGACACTCGTACTTCTACACTGGACTCATCTGTAGCTGCGGTTGAGGATGCGGTGGGCCAGTCATTGGGCTCCGTGATCCAGGTTGGTCCGCCCCTCCAGAACGGACTACGGATCTGCTGTGCACTACTCCCACGCGACGGTAAATCTGCTGGGTTGTGAAGGCCTGGGCAATGGTTCCACACAATGCCGACCTTCTTCGATATCTCTTGGACTTGACTGACGCGGTTAGCCACAAATGTTTTCCATTTGTACGATGGATTACTGATCCAATGAACGGTAGTGAGACTGTCAGCCCAGCCATAGACTTGCGTGACGGTCACACGCAGCTCCTTCACCACAAACTCAGCATAGCGAGCCGCTAGACATACTGCTTGTAACTCAAGGCGGGCTAACGTGGGTGGAGACACGGGTACCACTTTGGCCTTGGCAAATACCAAGTGCGACTGTCCATTGACGACTGCATACAAACAACATCCAAACGCTTTCTCACTGGCATCGGCGAAGGCATGAAGCGCAATCGGCGTGTCAAGATTGCAGCAAATCCAACGTGGTATGTCAATGCTCACCACTTCGGCCAACTCTCCCCACCATTGCGCGCATGCGGCTGCGATGCCATCAGGCAATTTATCATCCCAGTCGCCTCCGACTTTCCAGGCTTGCTGTAGCAGTATCTTTCCGGGCACAACTGCCGGTGCTGCTAGACCTAGCGGATCAAACACTGACGCAACACACTTGAGGAGGGATCGCCGGGTCCAAACAGACGGCCTATCGGACTCGCCTAGCGCTGCTATGCTGAGCAAGTCATCACTGGTTTTCCATTTCAGACCGAGAACTTTATCTCCGGCCTCTGGATCGCACGGGATTTCGTTGCCTCGCCACTTGCGTAACTCCATGCCAGCATCCGTAAGCACACGCACGCTGAACTCTTGCATCTCCTTAGCTTCCGAGGCATTTGAGACACTAGAGACCAAATCGTCAACGTAGAAACTCGTGAGCAAGAGATCAATACGATCTCGCTCTTTGGGTGCAGACAACGCCCGTAGCTCCTTCAAGTGATGCTGAATCACCGCAGTAAGCATGTATGGCGAGCAGTTTACGCCAAATGGCAGTTCCGTTAGCCTCCAGGTTAACAGTTCATCGCTGTCGCTTCGACTGGGCCACAAGAAACGCAGGTACGGACGGTCTTCGGGATTAACCGCGACCATGAAGAAAGCCTTGCGGATGTCCGCTTGCAGCGCGCTCTTATATTCACGGAACCGTAATAGCATACCTGCGAGACTCGGCAATAGCGACGGTCCAGGGTCAACCATGTCGTTCAACGACTTGCCATCTGGCGCCGTCGCCGAGGCATTGAACACCACTCTTAACTTCGTGGTTGCAGCGTGCTCGCGGAACACACCATGATGCGGTACATAGTACCCGGCATCGCTCTCACATGGCTCCAGCTCAATTGCTCCAAGCTCGCGGTACTCCCTGATCAGCACATCATCATAGAGCGCACGCTTCCCATTCCTCTTCAGCTTTTCAAGAAGCCGCGTTGCGATGACTCTAGCTTGAGCAAAGTTATCCGTTGGCCGACGCTCATTTCGCCACAAGAGACCCACTTGGTACCCGCTGCCCTGGCGACATAGCGGGAAAGATGGCAGGTGCTGATGTTGTTCTGGAGGTTCATCCAACTGCCATAGTTTGTCGATGTGGGCTGTGACACATGACACGGTCACCGGCTGACTGTTTCGACTTGGTGCAGACGCTGGACCAGATAATACATTACCTATCTCTGTGTTCCACACCGTCTCACCATTAACTTCCTTCTTGCTGTGCAGTACCGCGTTGATATAGTCTGCACCAATCAGCATATGTATTTCGTCTGATGTCCCTTGTTGAGGCTTGTCACTCAGCTCTACTCCCCAACTGTGCCACTGCGCAATGGTCTGCGGACTCGCGCACTTCAGGTCCAGCTCAAGCGTTGGTTTCACGAACGCGCGTACCCGAATGCTAGCGGAGCTACCCTGGATCGTGATGGCGTACTTATCCATGCGCTGTTGGGTTGGTTCCGCGCCGAACGGCTTCACCTCTACATTTTCAACCCCAACGTGTTCTGCATCGATTGCTGACACCAACGCTGCAGTCACGAATGACGCCTCAGCACCCGAGTCCAGGAACACGCGAACCTTCGCGTTTCGAGTTCTTCCCTCAACTCGTGCCACTCCGGTCATCAGCCGCACACTTGGCGAGTGTAGACAGCACGACCCAACATTCTTCTCCGTAACTATCTCAGTCGGTTTCTCCCGGCTGTAACCTGCTCTATCCAACACATCATGTATTAGCAGGTGGTGTTTCCTCTGGCATTTCGTGCATCTCGAGCCAGACCGACATTCTCTGGCCATATGGCCATACTTAAGGCAGTTCCAGCAGAGTCTCTCTCGCTGCAGAAAACCCTTTCTCCCTTCCTGTGGCAGCGACTTTAGCTGCTTCTCTGCATCTGCGACCGATATCGCCATGCACTGTGCCGACGCCGTGGGCCTTGGCACGGATCGTTCTACTGGCTTCCTGGCAGTATCACCCTGTCGTCCGTGCGCGACCTGGTAAGACGCGCCGTGCTCCTGTACCTGGCGCAGTGACATCCCGTAGCACTGCCGTTCGACCAGGTACGTCTTCATCTCAGGTCCGCATTGCTCCAAGATTACCTGCTTTGCCATTGCTTGCAGCACCGGGGACATTTTTCCTATATCGGCGCTATACTTGGTGTCCACCTCGCCATCTTCTGTCATAGCGAGTGTGGCCCACACCTCTACCTCTCGGCAAACACGGACAACGTATTGATGAAACGACTCATCTGACCGCTGCTTGCCTGTCAGCAATGTCTTCCACGCTTTATCCGGAGTCTTTCCGAGCGAGGCAAGCAACTCTCGTTTTGCTTCCTCGTAATTATTGCATCCAATACATATCCTCTCCGCTTTGCTACCCGCTAGCGCGATGCGCAGTCGCAGCAGCCATTCGCTTTCTTCGAACTCGTTCTTGGAACAGATGTCCTCGAACAGGTCAAGATAACGCTCCAATGGCTGCGTTCCATCATATGAGGGGATTTTCATCACCGGTTGACGCCCACCGCTGTGACTGGGAGATTCCTCTGTACCTCCCATCGTGGCTTTACCCTCACCCTCCTGCGCATTGGCGATGCGCTCGTTAATCTCCTTTAGTGTTTTGGCAAACTCGGTGCGGAGCGCCTCCTCTCGCCGTCTGGCACTGCGCTCCTCACGCTCCGCGTACTGTTGGAGCCTCTGCTCCACATGTACCTTCAACAACTCGCCTTCTAATCCTAACCGCTCTCCATTGTCGATAAAGCTGGCTTCCAAATTGTTCCATAGTTCCTCTGCCATGCTCGCTCGTATCCTGGCGTGGTCGCCAAATGTTGTGAACCCTGCAAGATTCTCTAAATTGTCAGGATCGTACGACCACACGGCACGAGGACAACTCTTTTCCTTTACACAGTATATTTCACTTCATCTGATAATTAACAATGAACACTAATAACACCAGCTATTTATAGCATGCAAAAACAGCGTACATGCAAAACATAAGCAGATAAAACTGGACATAACAGCGTATACAGCAAAACGCACACAACGCATATAGCGTATGCCATGCAGCAACATCAGCGGTACGGCGGAGTCGAAATACAACATTTCAACGAATACAATGCCATAAGCGCGAAGGCCTTTCCCAATTGAGAACTGGTGGTTTACAACAGCCTACCTCTATCATTCCCCACCCATTTCACCCAAAGAACATCCAAAAGTTCAAGACAGCAGCTTATCACCATCTCCTCAGAACGAACTGGAACTGGGCCACTCATAGCATACGCGAGTAAGAGGGTGCAGTGTCCTACCCTGCTTGGACATACATGTAATCTCTCCTCACGGACAGTCTCCTCTTGAATTTAAAAGTCTAACAGCGTTCACATCAATATTCAACTTATTCTTTTGCTCACTGAGCAATACAATCTTTCCATTTTCTTTCTTCTGTTTTCTTTTTCAATTTAATCCTCCCCACCCAATATCCCGTTGGTGCGTCCATGGAGCTATGAAGCCGAGACCTCTGGTCGGCGGAGCTTAATGGGCCCCACCACCACACTCCATCATTCACCCCAGTGTCTGGAGATATGTGGATTTTGTAGAGAAAAAAAAATATATTAAAATTATTATCTCCACGTAGATTATTTGAATATTTATTATAATTTATTAACTGGTTCGAGGGAAAGAGACAAACGAGAAAAGTCTGAAGAAAAAATTGACTGTCACCACCAGGACTCGAACCATTATTATTAATAATATTTTGTCTATACACCGACGTGAAGCCTCTGGCAAACTCCAAATCCAAACAAGTAACGTAGTTGCGTGATGTCTGCGGCCTTCATCCTATTCATAGCTATAATAATATTATTAAAATTATTATCTCCACGTTGATTATTTGAATATTATTATTATTTATAATATTATTATTTGTCTAGTGATAAATAATTTTGGGGGCGTCAGACACGCTAGGGTCACTACGGTATTGACCGTACCACTATTGGCTGCAGGTACCCCACGAATCAATGGAACGCCCTGATATGGGGCTCTAAAATTTCAAAATGTTCAGCAGAAACCCCCCTCCCTTCGCCTCGAGCATACCTCAGATGGCTGACCGTACCACCCTGAAATGCCTTCCGACGCCCCAGAATAGGGCTTGAAAGTGATGACGTCAAAACGGCCAGGGAGTAGTAAGTTGACATCAGATTTCTATTTTTGGATCCACTAAGGTGTGACTTTGCTATTGCCTAAGTATGTGGGTGCATAGCAACCCACTCATGTCGCATGCAGGTGTGACTTTTATTTCGCCACCAGTTGTAACCCCGCCCCAGTAGCCAAATCAGTCAGTTTCACTGGCTACATCACCATGCTGTGGGTAAGACCGCTTGAAATGATTATGTGCTTGGATCCATACAAAAACTGGATCCAAGTGGATCCATTTTTTGAATTTTTGAAATTGTTGCTATGCTGTGACGTAGCACTTTCAAGCCGTAAGATGAGTCGTCTTGTTCACTGCACTAGAATGTGGTGGGAAGGAATGAATGACTCATGCACTGCCGGTCGCTAGCGCTAGTCTGCACGCCTTCGGCGAAAATAATAATATTTAAATTATTTATTTTAGCTGACAAGTGATTGGTTATGACTCGACTGTGATTTCTGCTATAATTATGTAGATAATGAACACACGCTCGATACTCGAATCCTTTGTCTTTGAGGACTGACGATGGCGGAGGATCACAAATTACCAGCGTCTCTCCTAAAGGCGCAGACACGATTGCGTGATGCGGTCAAGGATCGTGGTGTGCAGATCAGCGGAGGTTTAGGAACAGATGGGGAAATATCTTTGAGCGAGCTCTTTGTCAATCTTACTCTGCTGACAAAGGATGAAGTAGAAACGCTTTTCAAGGGCGAGTCGTTCTTTTCCTCCGAATCTGAGAGAGCACGCCAGCTAGATGCTATCAGAGCAGCTCAGGATGGAAAGTCCGCAAAGACACGTGGCATTGAGCTTAGCGAGATCTTCTCTGACACAGGAAGCGATAGTGCAAAGGGCCAAACAGGCGGCAGCGGAGTAATTGATTCCGAATGTGGACTTCTGTCTCGTGCAGCTAGCAACGTGTCCATTGGAGTGAAAAAGAATAACGTGCTTGCGTTTGGCAGTGCGGGCAGTGGCAAATCTACAATCTTCCTTCTCATGCTGGAATACCTGTGGGCTATAGATTCGCTGTTGAAGGAGAAGATTGATCTTGTCTTGGCCGTTGAGTTACGACGTGCTGAGGTGCGATCTGCAACTAGCCTGTGTGAGTTGCTGGCTGCTCGATTCGACAGGTTGGACATGGAACAAGATGAGCTGGAGGAGATAGCTCGCTACTTTCGCCGTCATCCGTCACGTCTCTGTGTTGTGCTTGACGGCATGGACGAATGCAGCCTGGAGAAATGTAGCCCGTATATGCAAGACATGCTGTTGAGGGAACGCAGTGTTGATATGCATGTGGTGGTCACATCTCGACCATGCGCCGATGCTTACAAG
Source organism: Sycon ciliatum (assembly GCF_964019385.1). Taxonomy (NCBI): domain Eukaryota; kingdom Metazoa; phylum Porifera; class Calcarea; order Leucosolenida; family Sycettidae; genus Sycon; species Sycon ciliatum. Next base: position 27,938,274 of record NC_088654.1, read on the forward strand.
TTAAGCCAATGTGGAAAGTACCATCAACAACTGGAGGTTATCGGATTCTCACAAGAGAACGTGAAGACGTACGTGAGAAAAGTGGTGGGCGGAAAACAAGCGGAGGAGATGCTGGAGAAGCTGCATGCACAGCCGGACATGCTAGCATTGATGGGAACTCCATTATTTGCTGCTCTGGCATGTGAGCTGTACCACAGCGGACGTGGCTTGGCGAAATCGAGCACAGCATTGTACGAGTCGCTACTTCTACGTGTCTTGGAGCGGAATGCAGGCAAATTGCACAAGTCGTTTGCCGAGGCGGATGCACGGGAGATTGAGTTGCTGTACGAGATCTCCCGCTTTGCACTTGCAATGTTGTCGGTGCAAAAGGCCGTGTTCAGCGAGTCGGACGTGAAAAGCGCTGGTCTAAGTGATGCCGCTGTTCAGCTTGGACTCCTGATTGCTTACAAAGACAGCAGCTCGACTGAGAACCGACAGTACCGCTTCGCTCACCTGTCCCTACAGGAGTTCATGTCGGCATGGTATCTGTCACGCGAAGTGCTGAAGGACGAGCATGACGCGGCATGGCTGGTGAAGAGAGTCGGTCATTACGGTGGTCACATGTCAATGTTCTGGCGCTTCGTCATTACACTATTACCGCGCAAGCCCTCGTTCGTCGTCATGGAGCATCTCTGGCGGCTAATCTGTGAGGAGCGTATATCGTCGACATCGGACACCGCCGACTCTCGTCTTGTGGCTGACATTGTCAGCTACTTCCATCGCAAGTCTGCACGTCCGGGTCTTGAAAGGATGCAGTCCATGCTTTGCGCAACGCTAACGTATGAGAAAATGCAAGAACTGGCCTACAAGCTGCTGGAGGAGACGTGCGGTGAGGGCAACGGCTGCCAACGTGTCGAGAGCGCTTTGCCACGGGGGAGAGAGTTGACAGACGAACTATTTCTGTCAACTCTCATCGATGTGTGGAAGAAGGAGGCAGTGGATCCCAACACGGAAGTATTCCTCACTGCTGTGCGCAGCGTCAATCCCGTCGCCGCATTACAATGCGAGCATATGATGCGTCCGAGCACCAAGACACCGGACCCGTCATCCACCGAGGACGCTACTGCTACTGCTATGCCTGCAGTTCGTCCAGCGAAGTCGACCGAGGAACGGCGCTATCTGGTTCATCTTCTGGTGGCTCATCATGAACACTGCCAGTATCAAGGTGTGTCCTGTAATGGTCATTGTTCATTCTTTTCACAAGTGTTTCACAAAGGCATTAGCTTCTCCCGTGTAAGCCTATCTCTTTTTGATTGTGTATCTATTGGGCACTTTCTCAGCACACATTATTGCTTTGATAGCAGTACCATTGATTTCTCTGGCTCTGGCTTTGGGAATGCTGGTCTGCGACGCGTTGCTGCTGGTCTGTCGCAATGCAAGGGTGTACGCACGCTTAATCTTGTCTTGAATGCATGTGACGATGGCAGTATACTGTCGTCCATCATTCAGTCTTTGTCAGGCAGTCTAGTGGATGTCAGTGTGTATGGTAATCGTGTAGATAGTGATGGTGTTGTATCAGTGTGTAAAGCATTGTCTACTTGTTCTAAGCTGAGTGGAGCCGATGTGACCTACCATGGTATAGGTATAGGTGCAGGTGGTGTTGTCCCTCTGTCATGTGTTAGTGAAGTTGTTGAGTCATGCCCTAACCTGTGTAAGCTGATTGCATGGGACTGTGTTTTCCAGTATGATGATGATTGTTTGGAAAGGTTTGTCAGAGCTGTTCAGTATCATGCTGTGTTGCGTACACTATGGGTTTCACGCGATATTCGTGAGCATGCCATTTTGCGGTCCCGGCTTGAGCAGCTTGTCCGTGACCCTACCTGTACCCTGTCTTCAATCTCTGCTTGGTGATGACTGTGTTTGTAGTATGTGTACATTATGTGAGTGTGTAGATGATTAGTTTCCTGATTTGTCTCTTGAGCACAGACCAGCAGCAGCAGCAGCAAAGCCTAGACCAGTTCTTTTTTTCTACCTATCTAATGTACATAGAGAAGCCACTACTGTCGTCATACTTGAATTTTCATTTTTCTATTGATTGAAATAATTTCCATGTCTATACCCCACTCTCGTAGTACAACCACTGTAGAGAATACATTGTATTTTTTCTTAGTAGCTCTGCTTATAACAATCTCTTTTCCCCCGAGTGTGTGCTTTTTCTTGAGTATTTTTGCTGTTCATGAACTCGTATCAGGCTGACTAATCACGGCCAAGTTATAATTTTATAATGTACAAATGTAATATCAACCCCAGGTCGAATCTCCTGACGATCAAATGTGCTGAGCCTGTCTTTGATATTGTTTGATACCGGACTGTGTGTTTGTGCGTGCGCGCGTGCGCATGCGTGTGTCTGTGTGTGTGTGTGTGCGTGCGCGCGGGCGCGCGTACGTGAGTGGCCAGGAAAAGCCACTTCAATCAGCTGTGTGGTGTAGACCAGGCGAAAATCCGTGGCGGTCAATTCGTCAGCCATGCGAGCTGTAGAATGCTGTAGTCCCAGCACAAGTTGCTATCTCTAACATAGCTGCTTCCGCGATGGGCAGGTCGGAGGTGAGGTGTGGTGTGTGTGTGTGTACATGAGCGAGCGTGTCTGTTGGGATCAGGTGGAGTGTGTGTGTTTGTGTGCGCGTGTGTGTGTGTGCGTGTATATTGTGTGTCCCATATGGTGCAGTGGTATGTGCAGCGATTTCCAATCGAGAGGTTGCGGGTTTAATTCCCGACGATTATGGTCACACACGTCTTTCTTCTCTTTCTCAGACTCCTCCTGACTTTTCTTTCATTCTCCTGGGTGGTTACCAACAGCCAGTGTATGCCAGAGTCTGTGGTGTGATGTGTGTGCGGCAAAAAAATGAATAAAGACCACAAGTAGGGATTCACTGGCCAGAACAAATCTGTGTGGTGTAGACCAGGCTGAATAGTGGTGGTCAATTCTTCAGCCTTGCCAGCTATTGAATGATGCAATCCCAGAACAAGCTGCTATGGCTTCTGCTGTATGGGCGTCAAATGGTGCGTGTGTGTGTGTGTGGTGTGCGTGTGTGTGTGTGTGTGTGTGTGTGTGGTGTGCGTGTGTGTGTGTGTGTGTGTGTGTGTGTGTGTGTGTGTGTGTGGCAGCTAGTTCGGTTGGCGGGAACGCTTATGCCTGCTTGTGTTGGGTCTGTTGTCAACGGGCTCGGTTGCTTGAAGGAGTAATGTTGTACCTGCCACCTTTGTTGGTTTCAGGGTTCATAAACTCTCTTTCTTTGAAGTATACATACCTGTTAACCATGGACTACTTCTGGCTAGATTAACTCTTGTGGAATCATGGGGCTAGTGAAGCTTGTATCAGATCCACTCTGATATAGCCACCCACACTAGCAGGAAGTATTACCTTCACTCGGGGCAGGGGTAAAATGCAGTTGGATCCCTGGACGGATACCCTGATGCAGTCAATCCTTTTTCTGCACCTTGTCCTCCCCCACTTACTGAGGTGTGGTGAGCCCATACGTTGGATCATTTCCAAGTCCACCCAGAGTTTGGGAATTAACCAGTTTGGGCAGGGAGCAAGTACAAGTATAAGTGTGTGTGTGTGTGTTTGTCTGTGTGTGTGTTTGTCTGTGTGTGTGTGTGTGTGTGTGTGTGTGTGTTTGTCTGTGTGTGTGTGTGTTTGTGTGTGTGTGTGTGTTTGTGTGTGTGTATGTGTGTGTGTGTGTGTGTGTGTGTGTGTGTGTGTGTGTGTGTGTGTGTGTGTGTGTGTGTGTGTGTGTGTGTGTGTGTGTGTGTGTCCCATATGTGTCCCATATGGTGCAGTGGTATGTGCAGCGATTTCCAATCGATAGATTGCGGGTTCGATTCCCGACGATTATGGTCACACACGTCTTTCTTCTCTTTCTCATACTCTTCCTGACTTTTCTTTCATTCTCCTGGGTGGTTACCAACAGCCAGTGCATGCCGGAGTATGTGGTGTGATGTGTGTGTGGGAAAAAAAAGAAAGAAAAAAAAGAAAAAAATGAAAAAGACCAAAAAAGGGATTCACTGGCCAGAAAATGTCACTCCAAATAGCTGTATGGTGTAGACCAGGCTGAATAGTGACGGTCAATTCTTCAGCCTTGCAAGCTGTTGAATGGTGTAATCCCAGCACAAGTTGCTATGGCTTCTGCCGTAGCATTGCTATCATCGCCTCCGGCGATGGGCGTCAAAGGTCAAAGGTCAAAGGTGTGTGTGTGTGTGTGTGTGTGTGTGTGTGTGTGTGTGTGTGTGTGTGTGTGTGTGTGTATGTGTGCATCAGCCTTTCAAGCTGTTGAATGGTGTAATCCCAGCACAAGTTGCTATGTCTAACATAGCTGTTCGCTATCATCGCTTCCGCGATGGGCATGTCTGAGGTGTGTGTGTGTGTGTGTGTGTGTGTGTGTATGTGTGCCAGCTAGTTCGGTTGGTAGGTACACTAGGTACACTTATGCCTGATTGCGTTGGGTCTGTTGCCAACAGGCTCGGCTGCTTGAAGGTGTAATGTTGTACCTGCCACCTTTCCAGTCGAGGGGTGCCGCAAGGATCCGTCCTCGGCCCCCTCCTGTTCACACTATACATCCGTAACCTTCGATGCTGCTTGCCCCAGCAGGTCACAAACCAGGAATTTGCAGACGACATTGCAATTGAAGCCTCGGGCAGTTGCGAACAAGTGTGCTCTTCTCTAAGCACAGCCATCACTGGCCTGTCGCAGTGGTTGGAGGACCGCGGGCTAATGCTGAACCAAAAGAAAACGCAAGCTCTGTTGATTACCCCAAGAGGCCCAGCCCCTGACACAGATAACATTCGAATTCGCTGTGGGAATGCAGCCCTTGCAGTTGTGGAACAAGCGCGGTACCTGGGCGTAATGGTAGATGGGCAGCTCTCCTGGGAGCCTCACGTCAATCACACAATCCAGCAGGTGCGGAAGTCAGTAGGTGCGCTGTGGCGGAGCCGCCGAAGCCTCACCCTGGCGTCAAAGATCCTGTTTTACAGGTCGATGATCCAGGGTAGGTTGTCGTACGCTTCCAACGCCTTTTATCCGTCACTTCAAATTGGCAACATGGAGCCCCTCACACGTCTAACGAAGTGCGCTATCCGCGGCTTCTTCGGTCTGCCACCGTGGTCGCGCACGAGCCCGATCTTTGAACAGCTCCGCCTCACCACCCTGGAGGACATGTTTACCATTAAGCTCCTCATCTTTGTCCGTCGTTGTCTGTTCTCCCGAGCTAGCTCCCTCTTCACCAGCTTCTTCGTGAGAGTTACTGGTGACCGCACTCGGGGAGCAGCACATCACCTCGTTCGAGTACCATTTTGGCCCGGTCCTGCGGGTCGAGCGACCATGCAGTTCATCGGCGCAGTCCTGTGGAACCAGCTCCCGCCTGATCTCCGTTCCGAGCCCAGCCACCTTCAGTTCTGTGCCCTGCTAAAAGCGCATCATGGCTCCGTTTAAATGCTTTTCGGCTAGTGTGTTTCTGTGGTATAGCGGACTGAAGAATAGTAAACGTGTTTTGCAATATATGTATGAAGCTATTTTGTATATAGTATGTTCCCATTCCGTTTTAGCTTTGGTGTAGCCCTGAGGTTGATTGCTTATTTATTTCTACCCTCCTCTCTCCATACTTCTGTCCCCCCCCCCTCTCTCTCATTCCTTCTGTCGTCCACATGTATCAAAGGAGGCGAAATCGCCTGTTTGTGGTGCGACGTTAAATAAACTTCTACAACAACAACAACAACCTTTGTTGGTTTCATGGTTCATACCCTTTCTATTTGAGAATACATACCTGTTAACCATGGAAAACCTCTGGCTAGATTAACTCTTGTGTAATCAATGGTGCTAGTGAAGCTTATATCAGATCCACTCTGATTTAGCCACCCACACTAATACTAAGTATTACTTCCACTGGGGGGGGGGGGGGGAGAGCAGGGGCAACTGCAGTTGGATCACGGGACGGATACCCTGATGCCGTCAATCCTCAATTTTTCTGCACCTTGTCCTCACCCTCATACTGAGGTGTGATGAACCCATAAGTGGGATCATTTCCAAGTCCACCCATAGTTTTGGATTTCAGGGGGTGCCGGACGTTGGGCCATACAATAGCGAGTCATCTTTCCAAGATTCCTTTTTGAGTCTTCTTCCCCTCTCCCTGGGAGACCCACGTGACTAGTTTTGGCAGTGAGCAAGTAAGTGTGTGTGTGTGTGTGTGTGTGTGTGTGTGTGTGTGTATGTGTGTGTGTCAGTGTGTGTCAGTGTGTGTGTGTGTGTGTGTGTGTGTGTGTGTGTGGTGGGGACGTGTGTGTGTGTGTGTGTGTGTGTTTGTGTGTGTGTGTGTGTGTGTGTGTGTGTGTATGTGTGTGTGTGTGTGTGTGTGTGTGTGTGTGTGTGTGTGTGTGTGTGTGGTCCCATATGGTGCAGTGGTATGTGCAGCGATTTCCAATCGATAGATTGCGGGTTCGATTCCCGACGTTTATGGTCACACACGGCTTTCTTCTCTTCTCAGACTCTTCCTGACTTTCCTTTCATTCTCCTGGGTGGTTACCAACAGCCAGTGCATGCCGGAGTATGTGGTGTGATGTGTGTGCGGGAAAAAAATTGAAAAGACCAAAAATAGGGATTCACTGGCCAGAGAAAGTCACTTCAAAATAGCTGTATGGTGTAGACCAGGCTGAGTAGTGACGGTCAATTCTTCAGCCTTGCAAGCTGTTGAATGGTGCAATCCCAGCACAAGTTGCTATGGCTTCTGCCGTAGCATTGCTATCATCGCCTCCGGCGATGGGCGTCAAAGGTCAAGGTCAAGGTGTGTGGTGGGGAGGTGCGTGTGTGTGTGTTTGGGGTGTGTGTGTGTGCGTGTGTGTGTGGTGGGGACGTGTGTGTGTGTGTGTGTTGGTATTTGTCCGTCAGTGTGGGTGCGTGCGTGCGTGAGAGTGTTGACCGTTTCCTAACGCAGGTTGATCTGTATCACTAAAATGTAGTGACGTGTAGTTACATCAGGGTGTGTCGTGAAAGCCTTCAGCTCTCCCTGTACTGGTTGACACTGATTTTCACACACCCTTACCAACACCGTACCTTGCACTTGTACACAAACCCAGTACCAGCTCACTAGAACACAGCTTTTTAGATCACACTTCGCTCACTCAAACTCAGCTCTGTGATTCACACTTCGCTCACTCCAACTCAGCTCTGTGATTCACACTTCGCTCACTCAAACTCAGCTATGTGATTCACACTTCGCTCACTCCAACTCAGCTCTGTGGTTCACACTTCGCTCACTCCAACTCAGCTCTGTGGTTCACACTTCGCTCACTCCAACTCAGCTCTGTGATTCACACTTCGCTCACTCCAACTCAGCTCTGTGGTTCACACTTCGCTCACTCCAACTCAGCTCTGTGGTTCACACTTCGCTCACTCAAACTCAGCTCTGTGATTCACACTTCGCTCACTCCAACTCAGCTCTGTGGTTCACACTTCGCTCACTCCAACACAGCTCTGTGATTCACACTTCGCTCACTCCAACACAGCTCAGTCTCTCACAATTCGCTCACATTACGTGATACATCATGACACGACACGACTCAGTCAGATGATGTGCTCTGAGTCTGAAGGCAAAGTCAAAATTGTTGAAGTCATCTTTCCAGTTTACATGGTTTGTGTGTTTGAGTCCGTCTCTCTTGTTGTGTGGAGGTGACCTTCTATGTGACATGGTCTGCAATGTCCGCTACATGCAGCTACAAGTGGTGTTACGTTAGTTGTGGATTCCAGCAGTTACCTAACAACACGGCGACTGGCTATACTCAATTATCTCCTAGTGTTTCAAACAGTCGAGAGTAGAGCACCATCTGGCCCTGAGATGGTAAGCAGCAATGTTTGGACCGCCGAGGCAGGCTCAGGTGTGTGGCCTAACCGGAACGCAACTGTCGACACAACATTGGTGGACATTAATATTTTCGTCACAAGTTCCGTACAGCCAACATTCTTCTGGGGATGGCACAGGGAATGGATATTCCGTCCGTACAGTCCACATTCCGCTGCCTATGCGACCGAGAGTGGACATTTCGCCACAAGCCCCGTAAAGTCGACATTCTGTTTGGCATTCGACTGGGGTTGAACAGCGCTTTATCAGCTAGGTGAACTGGTGATACAACTTTCGGTAAGTACCCGTACTCGCTATGATGGAGAAGTGTGGTCTGTGCCAAACGTGTGTCTGTGTGCGTGCACGCTTATGTGTGTGTGTGTGTGTGTGTGTGTGTGTGTGTGTGTGTGTGTGTGTGTGTGTGTGTGTGTGTGTGTGTGTGTGTGGTGTGTGTGTGTACATGGGGTGTGTGTGTGTGTGTGTGCGCTTATGTGTGTGTGTGTGTGTACATGGTGTGTGTCTGTACATGGTGTGTGTCTGTACATGGTGTGTGTGTGTGTCTGTGTGTGTGTATGTGTATTCTCCTGGGTGGTTACCAACAGCCAGTGTATGCCGGAGTATGTGGTGTGGTGTGTGTGTAGGAAAAAAATGGAAAAACGAAAAATAGGGATTCACTGACCAGAAAAAGTCACTTCAAACAGCTGTGTGGTGGATACCAGGCTAAAAATAGTGGCGGTCAATTCATCAGCCTTGCAAGCTGTTGAATGGTGTAATCCCAGCACAAGTTGCTATGTCTATCATAGCTGTTCGCTATCATCGCTTCCGCGATGGGCATGTCTGAGGTCTGAGGTCTGAGGTGTGTATGTGTGTGTGTATATGTGTGCGTGTGTGTGTGTGTGTTTGTGTCTGTGTTTGTGTGATGTTACGTCTGGCAAGAGTTCGGCTGTGTGATGTGTGCACCGTAGTGGTGTTATTCTGTAAAGTTAATAATCAACTCTGGCTGGGGGAGTGGACGTGAAGGAAAGGAAGCATGGGTGCGTGTGTGTGTGTGTGCGGGTGTGTGTGTGTTTGTGTGTGTGTGTCGCATTAAAGCGCAGCGTTTATGCTCATTAACAGCTAGCATCATTGCAGCTCACCGCCGCGGGTACGTGCTGCCCCATGTCCTCGAATGAACATGGTGCCGCACAACTGCCCCTGCTGCCCCATGCCCTTGCATGAAGTACTGAAGTAGATTCCTTCCGCTGACCGTGACTTCTATTTGTACTAAATCTATTGAAAATGTAAACTAAAATGTTACTACCGGGTCTCCACGGGAGCTTTTTAAATGTTAAGGTGCAAGTTTCCAGTGAATTTGACTGTAGAGAAGAATGCCTGATCTGCAGCTAAGCACGTCCATATGTTATAATCTCTGTTTGAACGCCCGATATCCTAAGCGTGTCAGTTTCTAGTACTCAAAACATGTCAAACTCCTACTTCGAAGTACATTTGCATTTTGGTATGTCCAGTTTGAACATCAGTTTATGATTATTTTGCTTGTTGGCGTTGGCATCAACCGTTGGCATAAAGCAGGTATATAGCCTTCGCTTAAGCTGGCATGAAAAAGAAAGCTCATCCTAAGCGAGAGGGCTAGAGGACAATATAACGATAACGAGATACAGAATTCAAAGAGATCCAATGAGTTCAACATACAATTCAAAACAAGAAAGAAAGAAAAGAAAAACAGAGCCGAATCTACCGATTGATCCATCAATCGACAAAAGGGGACTAATCCGTTAATGGTTAATGTTGCAAAGTAGAAGCTGATTGTAGTTGCAGATCTCCAGGCCAGGGCCAGCATATTGCCGATTCTGGATAGGTCTCCCCAGCATTTGATGTGGTAATTATCATAATTGTTGATAAAATTGTTAGAGTATCTAGAGTATCTAGTATCTAGAGTATCTAGTGTAATTGTATCCGTTATTATTGTTTTAGAGTATCTAGTGTAATAGACCAATCCCGAAAAGATTGTCTGGGTTCGAAAGGGGGCATGTCAACTGAGAGTACACTGTACAACACATACATGGCACTACCTGATCAGCATGCGGCACAGGACGTGTTTGATAGTTCGCGTGTAAATGCGAGGGTAAGTACACGGTTTTCTCGTTAGTTGCATGCAAGAGAGACGATGCGACAGAAAGCAAAGCCCTTTGTAGTTTTCTCTCTCGCACTGGTAATGGTCTGCTGTTGGAGTTGAAATGCTAAGACATAATCCTTGTTTCGCTCTTCTGTGTAGTGTGAAGAGGTCAACGAACATGTAGAGCTCACTTTGATGAAGTAGGCAAGGCTGTGAGCGCTGTGGCTCAAAGCGATAGGCCCTAAATCTTACGAGATATTTCGAGTGCTATTGTTTGTTGCGAGCGCTTCGTCTTCGATGAGTCCTGCCTCTTTCCTGGTAGCTGCCCTCCTATTGGACCAACCACGAAGTGACTGTACTCATCTGCAGCCGATCAATGTTATATTGCACAAGAAGATATCGTTTTCGCCAAGCCAGTGCCCCGCCAAAGACCATCGCCGTGTCACACCGTCGGAACTAGTTCATGATGAGAAACATCATTCGCGCGAGCGTGATGAAGAACTATTTCGAAAGACAACATAGTCTTTACCCCTGGGACGACAACTATGTGCACGTCCTGCAAGGGGAGAATGTCATCAGCGACATCACCGAAGACGACGGCAGTATTTCGGAAACCTGGAGTCAGCGGAGGTCGTCAAGCTCCTCCCGGTACATGTACAGTATGTAACATGTCGACACGAGCGTGCGGAAACACAGCATACACTGTAGTAATGTTGCGAGAGTTTGCGGAAGGAGTCCAAGTCGGGAAATCCAGCATCAGCTCCAAAAGCTACCTGTAGGTGGGCGATGAGACTCCAGCTTCAGACTACAACAGTCAGGACTTGTAAATAGTTGAACTTTGTGAAGCAGCAGATCGAGAAGTTAGCTGAAATCGTAGCT
>NC_088654.1:27954130-28054130 GCF_964019385.1 Sycon ciliatum
TTTTGAACTTTTTTGTTGCACTACACGTACACACAGTGCACTGTTCGGTCAGCAACGTCTCATCGTGGCGGCTTTTTACTCAAATATGACGAGTAGGGTCCAGCGGATAATGCCGGCATTATAATTATTCGGCATTATGAGACTATCCGAGCATCAGAGCATTATGGAGCAATAGAAAGGAATAAGACGAGCATTATGACTGTGAGGTTTGAGCGGCACAACGAGTTTCATAGTGGATAATCATTCGGGAAATCTCAGGTTTTGGCAACAATCGGCTAAAGTCATGAGGTGCAAACACCTTTACTGGCTTTAGCACCAATGCTACATTTACCTGACTACATGCATGTACACGTAATGCCGTTGGTACATAAAGTTTTTATGACTTGTAGCAACGTAGTCAGGTGATGTAGTATGCACAGCATTGCAACTGAGACTGTTACACAACATCCGTAACGATGATTTACGAGAAGTTCTTTTTTAGAAATCATGGGGAGCCGTGGAGGAGACTAGACGTACGCGAAGTGAATATCAAACAGACGAAGAGGAGTTTTCCTGTTATGCCATAGGCTCTGGCCATAGCATCTCTAGCGATACTGAAGTAAACACTGATCCATTGATAAATTTGGACCTGGATGAAGGAGCGGCTATAAACAGAAAGAGCTTGTTCCAAATAAGTGCCTTTGCCGAGTCCAGCTCAGCAGGCTCGAAAAGAACTAGATTTTTTCATGGACGCAGAACCAAGTCGATTTGAGTGCTCAGGAGCGCGTGTCTTACTTTCCTGGTGAAGCACGTCCCGTTCGTCATGGACGATTGTAATGCAAGGCCTACAGTCAAGTGCCATCAGAAAAGAAGAGTATTGTGGCCAACTATTTGTCTCCACGCAACCTCAGGAGAAGAAGACAGCCAGCGGCAAGCAGAGGATGTAGAGCGGCAAAATAACTTCTGACCACATGTTTTCAGGATTTCCGGAAATGGGGGGGGGGGGAGGTATCTCGATCTGAGATCGTCTCTCAGGAACTGGCCTCACGTGAGCTGTTTCGGATGAAGAAATGTTTCACAGAGTGGAAGCAGTGACAGCTTGTCTGCAGGCAAGAATACCACTTCCCATGATAAGCTTCCAGCATCCAAATGATCACCAGCAATAATGGTTTCACCTCTCGCTACATGGATAAGCAATGGAAAAGATTTGATCCACCCACTATTCAGCCACAGCCCTGCATCAAAGTTGCAATGGGGAGCAGCCAATGGAGACACGATCATGTCTTATAGTGCTAAGAAGTGGTGGAGCTCGTGAGAGATATTGTACCAGCTTCAGAGGCAGATCGACTAAATGCATCCTTTCCTGGAAGTTTGACAATGTGCAGCCTTTCTTCCATTTTTGTTCCAAACCAAGAGCATTATAGCCCTTGTTGGAGCATTATAAAGATCAGCATAACAAGGTAGTTTTTGGAGCATTATGATTAAGTTAGCATTATACGAACATTTTTGAAGCATTATCCGCTGGATCCTGATGACGAGTGCTTACACCAGAGACTTGTAACTGATTGATTTCACTATATACTCACTAAAAATTGCCGCATATCAATATTATTCACCGCATATTTACCGCAAATTCACCGCAAATTATGCCATATTATGCCGCGTTTTTCCCCGCGTTTTTTGCGATTTTTTCCGCAATTTTCCCCGGGGACAGATAACTGCACTCTCCAGGCGACGGACCTTGACACGATATTGCCGCAGCACACCAGCAGCAGCAGCATCAGCAGCATGAAAGTGAGACATCCGTTGCTACTGACATGATTCCTTGAATTGATACCTATGGTCATATACATATCGTCATAGACCTATTCCAGTGATATGTATAACAAGAGGTTGAGCTAGTTCATTCTCATCATCAGTGATGTCTTAAAGACCTATTCCAGTGATATGTATAACAAGAGGTTGAGCTAGTTCATTCTCATCATCAGTGATGTCTTAAAGACCTATTCCAGTGATATGTATAACAAGAGGTTGAGCTAGTTCATTCTCATCATCAGTGATGTCTTAAAGACCTATTCCAGTGATATGTATAACAAGAGGTTGAGCTAGTTCATTCTCATCATCAGTGATGTTTGTTTTTGTTTTGTTTTTTTATTTGAATTCGTTTAGAGCACAGGCAATTCTGCCTTCTCACCAGAGGAAAAACCTCCGGTTCCTGCTAAGAACGAATATAATATTATGAGAGAAGGAAATATTAAAAAGAATCATAACATGATAATTCCAAAGCACAAAGTTTGTATATAATTCAAATGGGTGTGTGTATGTGTAAGCATGCAGTGAAGAAAACACCGAGAAAACATGCAGTAATGTTTAGGGATGCCGAGCAAGGTGGTTACAAATTACAATTAATTCTGTTCAGAGCCAGTTTAAAGGCAGCCGCCGCACTGTGGAGGCGAATATCGCTGGGAAGGGCATTCCAAAGAGTGCTTCCCACAAATGTCAATGACTGACGACCGGAAGGTCCAGGAAGGAAAGGCACTTGCAGTAGCCGCTGCTCCTGTCCTCGAGTAATTCGGCGGTCATCCCGGGATGCTTGGCCTGTGTTAGCCATCAACTGAAAGTAGGTGCAAAAAAGAGGACTTGCAAGATCATGTAGGCAACGGAAAACAAAAAACAAAACCTTGTAGTTAAAAATGTGAGTTAGGGATCGAATAGATAAGCGCACGAGGAGGGGGGCTGTGGATGCACGGCTGGAGAGTCGGAAAATTGCACGAATTCCGGATTTGCTGGATTTGATCAAACGACTCTGCAGCTGCTGTGTCAGCGACGGGAAGAATGCATTGGATGCGTACGTTAGTCGTGCTTGCACAATGCCAATGTACCAAAGTCTGCGGGCTCTTATGGGCAGAGATCGCCCATGGCGCCATAGCTGGCTGATGGCGACTGACGCCTTCTGCACAACACTGGAGACATGTGGCTGCCAGGATAGCTGGTCATCAATGGTTACGCCAAGGTATTTGGCAGTGGAGGTAACAGTTAAGGCTTGATCCTTACATTTCACGACTGGTATGTCGCCAATGGGTCCCCGAGGTTGAATTACCATGACTTGGGTTTTGCCGGTATTCAGCAGAAGCCCAATTTCGGAGAGCCAGTCAGACAGACGTGTCACAGCCGTAGTCAACGTCTTGCAAACAGTGTCCAGATCTGAATCAGAATAATCTAGGATGATGTCGTCCGCGAACTCCTGATGAACAACAATGCAAGGTATGACGTCGGAAATGTCACTCGTGTAAAGGACGTCTTAAAGACCTATTCCAGTGATATGTATAACAAGAGGTTGAGCTAGTTCATTCTCATCATCAGTGATGTCTTAAAGACCTATTCCAGTGATATGTATAAGAAGAGGTTGAGCTAGTTCATTCTCATCATCAGTGATGTCTTAAAGACCTATTCCAGTGATATGTTTTTTTTTTTTTATTTTTTTTTTTACTACAAAGCACTGGCCAGCAACATAAAAGGGGAGGTAGACAAAAGTGGACAAGCGAACTTTGACAACACAGAGGAGCGTGGCATGCGTGCCGATGAGGTAGGTCAACCTCCCCCGACCTAGTGGTCTCGGGTTCAACAGTTGGTCTACGCATCAGGAAGGGGAAATGGACAGAGAAAGGGAGAATGAGCATGAGGAGCTTCCCAGGAGAGGAAGAGTGAGAGAGAGAGAGAGAGAGAGAGAGAGAGAGAGAGAGAGAGAGAGAGAGAGAGAGAGAGAGAGAGAGAGAGAGACAGAAAATGATAATAATAGAGACAACCGGTTATTCTCAGTGCTGGTGGACTTCAGTGGCCCATAGCCAATTGGTCAGGCGGAGGTGATGGTAGGCCTTGGTCTTGAATGTCGGCAATTTCTTGAGAGTTGGGCGTTCGGCGAGGATTGGGGCAGGCAGTGTGTTCCAGCTCTCCAGGACAAAGTATGGGAAGGAGCGGCGGATGAACTCTGGACTGGAGGCTGGCAGAGGAGTTGCGAGTTGGAAAGAGTGGCCACCGAGGGACTGGCGTTGCCGGCGCGTCCGGGGTGCAGCGTTAACTCTTGCTGGGGGAGGTACCATGTTGGTAAGCAGAGCTGGACCTGGTATGCATTGCAGCTTATACAGGTAGCACAGCCCGTAAACATGCCTTCGGATTGCCAGGCTGGGGAGCAATGAGGGGCCAATAACCTTCATGGCTCGACGCTGGACCAGGTCCAGCTGATGGAGGTGACAATGTGCCGCACTTGCCCAGACGAGAGGGGCGTACTCCATTATAGGCCGTACAAATCCTTTGTACACAGTTAGGCGCCCTGCACTGTCCAGGATCCGAGATGCCTTTCGGAGCAGGCCGAGTCGCTGGTTGGCTCTAACGGCAAGGGAACGGATGTGGGCCCGGAAGGAGAGAGTACTGTCAAATAACACTCCTAGCAGCTTGAGCTGAGGGCTCTCAGGCACCTGCATGCCATCAAATGTGAGCTGTGGGACATCCAGGGATGGTCTGTGGCGGTCAAGGAGTATTGCCTGAGATTTTGATGGCTCGAACTTTATCTTCCATTGGGCACCCCAAGTCTGCAGGCGGTCAATAGATGCTTGGAGGCTATTGCAAGCAGCAGCGATGGTATCTGGGTTTCTGATTAGGGCATAGAGTGTTGTATCGTCCGCGTAGACAGCTAGACTGGAGCCTGGGGCTAAACACTGTTCTGCATCGTTTACATATAACAGGAAAAGAGTGGGACCTAGGAGGCTACCCTGGGGCACTCCAGCCTTGATCGGGAACAGTGGGGAGGACTGACCGCCAACAACTACAGTCAGTTTTCGGTCATGGAGATACGACCTTAGCCAAGCCAGGAGTTGGCCGTGGATGCCACATTGCTGTGCCTTCGCAAGGACACCTGGGTGGGAAACCTTGTCGAATGCCCCGGCAATATCAACTGCCAGGGCATGCACAAGACCGCCGCCAGCCAGGGTAGTGGCCCAGGAATGCTGGAGAGCCGTCAGTAGGTCACTTGTGCCCAGTCCACGTCGGAAGCCAAACTGGGACGAGGAGAAGAGCTGATGGGTTTCCAGGTGGTTCACAAGCTGCCGATTGATGATACCTTCCATGATCTTAGAGATGATCGTCAGGAGAGATATAGGCCGGTAGTTCTTCATCATGGATTTGGGTCCTTTCTTGTGCACTGGAACGACACGGGCAATTTTCCATGATTGGGGCTGGACTCCATTTGCAAAACACAGGCGAAACAATCTAGCCAGCGGATGTGCTAGTTCAGCTGCACACTCCTTGAGTACTCGTCCTGGGATCTCATCTGGACCAGTGGATTTGGATGTGTTGAGACGCTTCAGGCACTGTTGGACTTCAGAGACGCGGAAGCGGACGCGCTGCAGGCCCGGAGTGGTAGTGCAGGGTGTTGCTGGTAACTCAGCATTGTCGATGTCATTATCCCCAAGGCTACATTTTTCAGCAAAGAATCTAGCAAGGCACTCGCTCTTGGCTTTCGATGTACTGTGCTCGTGCCCGTCAGCATCAGTGAGTGTTGGCACGTCTGTAGTCCTACCCAGACCGGCGGCGCGCTTGACATTCCTCCACCAGTCCTTGTCTCTCATGGAACCACGTGTGAGACACTCTCGGACTGTCTGCTCTTCAGCTTGTTGTGCACGATGTTGGGTTGTAATAGATTGAGTGACAGTTGTCATGAACGACTGCTTCAGGCATTCGCTGGGCCCCTGGTGACGCCAGGCCTTCCACGCTTTCTCTTTGGCACGTTGAGCCTCAGTGCATTCTGGTGTCCACCAGCTCGGATCGGACGGCCTTGTTTCCAGCATCTTGTGGGGAATAAACTGCAGCATCCCAGACACGATGTGCCTAGTAACAAGGCTGCATGCTTCCTCTGGGTCCTCCGGAAACTCAGCTGCCCAGGCAATGCGACGGTAGTGGGCACGCAGTCTGTTCCAGTCGGCTTGGCCATATCGCCACACACGTCTCCGTGTGCTGGGCTCATTTTCAAGCGGGGCTTGAGCGAGCACAGCGTGGACAACACAATGGTCTGACCTTCCTATCGGCGGCGAGATACCGGTGGTCACAGTACCAGTGAAGTCAGAGAGCACTAAGTCCAGGGTGTTGAGACCTCGGGTTGGTTCTTGGACATGCTGCATGAGGCTGTGGGCAGCGCTTAGTTCCTCCATGTACTCCCCTGCACGGGTGGTCTTAGAGCTGCCGAGCCAAGCCGTGTTGTGGACATTGAAGTCTTCGACCAGCATGGTGTGGGTGCCGTGTTTTCTGACGCTATCCAGGATGCCATTGAGGTGCTCAAGTGTTGAGATATCAGTGTCTGAGGCGGATCCTGGCCTGTATACAGCACCCAGCACTATCTTACCATGATGGGCAGACTGCACTGTGAGCCTAGTTACTTCGTGAACAGATGAGTCGTACTGATCTAGATGATGGTACGCCAATGGGCTGCGTATCCAGATTGCTATGCCACCACCATGTTCAGTCCTGTCACGCCGGAGTGGGCCGGAGTACCCTGGGATGGCTGACTCGTGAAGGGAGAATTTCTCTGCGGTGATCTTGGTTTCAGTAACAACAGCGATATCAGCTTTGGAGGATACAAGCGCGTGTTGAAACTCTCCAAATTTGGACATGATTCCACCAGCATTTGTAAGGAGGATTTTCATTGTTGCTTGCAGTATCTGCGCTGCTGCTTTTGTTGTTGCTTGCAGTATCTGCGCTGTTGCTTTTGTTGTTGCTTGCAGTATCTGCGCTGCTGCTTTTGTTGCTACCTGCGCTTTGCAGTGGATTGGGCAGGGATGGGGATGTCTCTGGCGTGTCAGTTGGTGGGCAGCCAGGCTGAGCTGACCCTGGTACTGTCTTGTGAGTGTCGGATGTGTGGAAGGTCCACCTCCTGCAATAAAGTGGCCTTGGTCAGAAGTTGGCAGCCAGCAGGATATGCAGGGAGCTGGCATCCACAAACGCTCTTGCAGACATGCAGCCGCTAGCATTGACATGCATGCTACAGGTGTGGAGCACTACTGGTGTGTCGGAGTTGACGGCCCTGCTACGCAAATCAACAAATTCGCGTAACCGGTCTTCAGTTGTCTCCCTGCTGAGGTTACCAACATATACGACAGCTCTCTTCGCTCTGTGGGGCTCATCTGCAATTAGTTTCCATGCATCGTCGGAGATGGGCTGCAACACCTTTGTGCTCTTGTTGCGCTTTCGTCTCCGTGGCTGCTGAAAACCGTCATCCGCGTCACTCTCGCTCACGCTGTCCACATTGTGGCCAGGGCTGGCTGCTGGGCGAGCATCATTTTCAGTACGGGGCGCATCGGATACTGGACCTTGGTTCAGCGCGCTGCTGTAGCTGGTAGATCTGCTCGTACTCGCACTCATGCTACACTGCCTGCAGGCTGTGCGGGGGTCAGTATAGTCCGTGAGCCAAATCTCAGAATCGGCTGTTTTAGCATCGACCGTTGCACCCAGAGAGGGACAAATCGTCCTTCGGCACACCGCTTCACGATGGTATCCTGAAGCGATTTCCACTTGTTGGACAGTTCGAAACTGATCCAGGGAGGTCACAGAAGACGCCAAACATCCAACTTTGCTCACTGACAGCAGCGGCCATTTTCGCCTTCTTCGCTTGATATTTTTGCGCTTGTTCACGGATTCTCATTTTTTGAAGCCATGAGCAGATACCACGAGTGCACATAACGCGGAAACCAGTGCACAAAACTAGATTCGAATTTTTTTGCCGCTGAGAATTATGAATCGGGATGCAAACTGCATGCAGCAAAGTCACTACTGAGTACTGTTTGTAGTTACAATGCAATCGTTCAGAACTGACTTCCAAGAATGTCCTAAATATCTCTCGACATATTTGTTCACGACTTCCTAGGCCAATAGGCGTAGACTGTAGTGAGTAACCTTCTGGAGCAAATGACGACTGCCCCGAGCATGAACTTCTTTTCATCCTGTTCAAGGTAAAATATTACTCAGTTTGCGTTGAAGAATAACAATTACATTCGTGAATGGCCGAACTGAGAAAACCCTCATGATTTCTCTTGGATTTCGTATCCCAAGTTCCTCTACTTGGCTGGATAAATCGCCTCTTTACTTCATCATACTGGACTGGAACTTGTAGATAATAGCGAGCAATGAATTGGTGAGTGAAGTATATTTCAAAAGTAATAACCACTCGATTACTGAATAGTAGTGAATACGTAGAATACTCCAGTATTATTATTATATGAACACTGAAGCTAATGTGACATTACAGTAGTACAATAGGAAGTACGTCACCACACTGTTGTAAATGCACGCGCTGATCCTATCCAACCTGACGGCCAATGCAAGAGGTTGGAATTGGCTATTGATTTCCTAACACACTCATACAGCACCAAAAGCTATCTGTCATTGCTCATTTTCAACTCAACATAACACAGTTGCAAATCACCAGGTGCACATCTTGGCACATAATGTGTGCTGTCGCAGTCCACCGCAGAACATAGTAATCCACAGATAACTACCGATATAACATGATGTCACATACATACATGCATGCATGCCGCGGCGCACCCACACGCGTGCGCACACACACACACACACTTGAAGCAGCTGAATAATCCGACTATGCAGTCTCCCAGGCACGCGCACACACACGAACCAGCTGCCGAATCCAACTATACAGTCTCCTAGGCATGCACGCTCGCACACACACACATGAACCAGCTGCCGAATCCACACAAACACGCGCGCGCGTGCGCGCACACACACACACATGAACCAGCTGCCGAATCCGACTATGCAGTCTCCCAGGCACGTGCGCACAAACACGCTTATGCGCACGCGTGTGTGCCCGCACACACACATGAACCAGCTGCCGAATGCGACTATGCAGTCTCCCAGGCACGCGCGTGCGTGCGCACACACACACATGAACCAGCTGCCGAATCCGACTATGTCAGTCTGCCATGACTGCGAAACCAGCGAAGACATACGGTGCATTGGCTGCTGCCAGACTGGTCTGCTACAGGTTTGCGACGCTCTTGAGTACACTTGTGGCATGGCAGGCCGCTCTTCGAAAAGGAAATGTTACAAATACTACACTGAATCCGATCACGGGAGGCCGGCTGTGGTGGTGAAGCAATTCTGAATGCTGTGCGCCACTCTCCTCGCTGCTGTGCAGTGTCGAACCAATATCCTTCAAGATGTAAGTGATGGATGTCCCTTCGGACAACATCACACCAATGCTGTCGGGTTTCACACACACACACACACACACACACACACACGGCGCACACCTTGTCGACAATTGCGGAATCTAAAACCCACCAACGACCTGAAACACGGATCGCACTGGCCGCAGTGGCTGTGGCAACACCGTGCCCCAACACCAGTAGTAGCCTGGGGTGGTGTCACCAACAAAGGAAAACGCCTAGCACGCACATGCACGTGCGCGCGCACACATGCACGCTCGCACACACATGCACACTCGCACACACATGCACACTCGCACACACATATGCACGCGCGCGCACACACACATGCACGCGCATGCACACGCACGCGCACACACACACATGCACGCGCCCAAACACGCGCACACATGCACGCGCGCACACACACATACACAGCTAATGGTATACAGTAGTATGTTGCCCGCAAAGCAGCCAGGTGCTCTGGCTTGGACCTCCAGCAGCGCTGGTTTCGCCCTCGCTACTTGTCGTCTTGCCCTCTCCAGTGCTGCCTGCAACAAAACATTCCTTTCCGGAAACTCTGGGTGGACCAGTTCTCCGTGTTGTGTTTACACCGTGCTCTGCTTTCACCGGTATGGCATTCGTTGTTCGTATCAACCACTAAGCTCCTGGTAGGTGGCCCCTTACTGGCCTTAGGATGTGGCTCTGGGTTCACTACTACATGCACATCACTGTCAGCAAGTATAGACAAAGCAAAATCAGAGGCACTGGTCTTCTCCAGGTTTGCAATTGCTATCACATGGGTGCAATTGGTGTAGCACTTTTCATGATACCAGCCACACCATTTACTCCTCCCTGAGCTCTTGTGCTGGCAGAGAAAAGCCCAGATATGGTCGTCCTTCTCTCGAGCAGCACTGACGATGCGACACCAACTTGTAGTCTCGATATTACTCACTGCAGGCTTCTCGTTTTTACTAAATTGGGCGCTGTGACACAGACACAAAATTCCAGCAATATTACTCCGCTGGGCTGTCATTTGCCACTTCGTTGCCGTCAGCTGCCTCATCCAGCACCTCGCTGCCACTAGAAACGTCTTCCTCTTCTTCCATTGTTGTCAAAACAACATCAATGTACACGAAAGGAATAAACTTCAATAAAGTGATCACAATATCCCAAGTCGATATTGTCGTCAACGTCGTCATCTTCTAAAAATAAATTATTTTTTCCTCACTCTACGCGAACTCGTGTTTTGCGCTTGCTCATACGACGCACACCTCACCACTCGCGTAAAAATATTCGTTCTCACGGTGGAATTTGGTCGAGAAAAGAAGCCCTCGCGAAGGTCTCTGGATCGGTTCTGGAACGTCCAACAAGCGAAAACGTATCCTTTGTGATGTCCTTGACCAACACTGTAAGCGGCGATTTGTCCATCCGAGAGTGCAACGGCACTTGTGATTTTGAGTTTTGGCTCACGGACTAGTACGGGTACGGTCAGGGTTCGTAGTACGTCCTGGCTGGCATGGCTGAGGAGCTTTCGCCGCGGCAATGGCGGATTCTTTGAGAGAAGCTACCTCCTCCTTCAGCTCAGATACTTGTCTGGATAGCTCATCGAACCTATTGTTCAGGCGATCCTCGCGATCGGCGGCCTCGGAGACAAGTGCGGCCAGACTTTTTAGCACTGCCGATACATCCGACTCGATACTAGGCAGGGAGCCCAACATTTTCGTCTCAGATTCAGTCAAGGCTGATACACGAGAGTTAGTTCTCGTGGTAGCTCCGGGCATGGCAAGTTTCCGACACTACTCTACTTCTATTTCTAATCACTGATCTAGTCTACTTCCAGTCCGGCCTGATGCCGGCTGGGCTGCAAAAAAGGGAAAAAAAGGAGAGCCCGAAAAACGCGTGCCTCACTTTTCAAAAAAATCTACCATCTGTGTGTGTGTGTGTGTGTGTGTGTGTGTGTGTGTGTGTGTGTGTGCGGGTGTGTGTGTGTGTGTCGCATTAAAGCGCAGCGTTTATGCTCATTAACAGCTAGCATCATTGCAGCTCACCGCCGTGGGTACGTGCTGCCCCATGTCCTCGAATGAACATGGTGCCGCACAACTGCCCCTGCTGCCCCATGCCCTTGCATGAAGTACTGAAGTAGATTCCTTCCGCTGACCGTGACTTCTATTTGTACTAAATCTATTGAAAATGTAACCTAAAATGTTACTACCGGGTCTCCACGGGAGCTTTTTAAATGTTAAGGTGCAAGTTTCCAGTGAATTTGACTGTAGGGAAGAATGCCTGGTCTGCAGCTAATCACGTCCATATTTTATAATCTCTGTTTGAACGCCCGATATCCTAAGCGTGTCAGTTTCTAGTACTCAAAACATGTCAAACTCCTACTTCGAAGTACATTTGCATTTTGGTATGTCCAGTTTGCACATCAGTTTAGATGGGTATATTACACCAGTCATATTCGTATACCATACAGTTGAGTCATCGTGTATACCGTATACCATACAGTTGAGTCATCGTGTATACCGTATACCATACAGTTGAGTCATCGTGTATACCGTATACCATACAGTTGAGTCACCGTGTATACCGTATACCATACAGTTGAGTCATCATGTATATCGTATACCATACAGTTGAGTCATCGTGTATACCGTATACCATACAGTTGAGTCATCGTGTATACCGTATACCATACAGTTGAGTCATCGTGTATACCGTATACCATACAGTTGAGTCATCGTGTATACCGTATACCATACAGTTGAGTCATCGTGTATACCGTATACCATACAGTTGAGTCATCGTGTATACCGTATACCATACAGTTGAGTCATCGTGTATATCGTGCATTGATATGCTGTGTTTGGTGAAATGCTAGCCTATCCGTACGTTGGCACCCGTCAATACTGTGCTAGCAATCGGTATTTAGAGCTCTAGATACACACACTACACTCTGTTGTTGTCAGAGGGGATCCAGTATGACCCAGAAGTCGTTATTTATTGACTTGTGATATCATTATGTTCAAGTTTTCGTGTACTTTCGTCTGTCCTTTCAACACCAGCCTTGTGTGTGTGCGTGTGTGTGTGTGTGTCTTTGTCGGTGTGTGTGTGTGTGTGAGTGCGTGTTTGTCCGTGTGTGTGTGTGTGTGTATATATATGTGTGTGTGTGTGTGTGTGTGTGTGTGTGTGTGTGTGTGTGTGTGTATGTGTGTGTCTACCCATTAAGTCAACAGCCAGGAAGTTGTTACTGCGACCAGTGCGACAGATGGTTCCGGAGTAAGAGTGGATTTACCCGACACAAGTGCCCGCCAGCAACATCACCAGCAGAGGCATCTTCCCACACACTTGAGTCACCGGTTACGAACAATATGTCCTGCGAACGCTGCAGCTTCCACTGCACCCGCTGCAACCGCTGTGTGTTATTGCACCAAGGCATGAAGCGTCACAAGTGCAGCCGTGGCTCGGCCAGAGCAACCAACACAGACCGTAGCTCCTTCTGCATCGTTTGCAATTGCGGTCGGCGTTTCAGTAGACCACAGGACCTATCCCGTCATTACCCCTACTGTTCCGAACCTGCTCAACCCCCCATGGGGTCCGCATGGACAGAATATGGTAGCGCGTCCAAGGCCCAAGGTGTGTGTGTGTGTGTGTATGGTGTGTGTTTGTCCGTATGTGTGTATGTTTGTCGGTGTGTGTGTGAGTGCGTGTTTGTCCGTATGTGTGTGTGTCGGTGTGTGTGTGTGTGTGTGTGTGTGTATGTGTGTGTGTGTGTGTGTGTGTGTGTGTGTGTGTTGGTGTGTGTTGGTGTGTGTATGTGTTGGTGTGTGTTGGTGTGTGTATGTGTTTGCGGACTTTGATTTTATTTGCTACCTCCTTCAGATCGTCCGACATCCTACGAACCCGGAGAGAGGAGATGCGCTCATCTAACTTCCGGCCACGATTCACCTTCAGAATGGAACGCACACATTGCTGCAGATGAAAGGACTCCAGCCGCCGGACATCACGCTGCCTGACGGTCCAACTTTCCGGAGGCATGGGTTCGAACCCCACCGCTGCCACCAGTGTTAGCTCCTTGCTAAATATGTAGTCTCCTCACACTCGTACTTAGAACACAGGGTGTTCTAGTTTCAGAAGTATTGAATATTTAAGAAGTAGAAAACAGACAGATTTAGAGAAAGGGGACGAGAGAGACAGGGACTAGAGAACCACTGGAGCATGCTGCACTCTTTTGTACTTGATGTGATCTCGTTGCTATGGTGAAGGAGTGGGAAATACGAATAGTGAGTATTGTATTGTTTTAGTACAAACACACATGTTACACATGGCTGTATTAAAGAAGTGCGCTGTCTTTACGGGTTGCAACAGCAAGTGTATGGTGTGCATAGGACGTAACTACCTCGGCCATTTTATGCCGATGTGCTCCGCGTGGTGTAGACCAGGTGTGCATTACAGGTCAATTCAAATGGCTTTGCCAGTTGTGTAGCGGATTAGGCAGTCGTCTGCCACTTGCCGTGATCTGTCTCATTTAGATCGTGTATCTATTGTGAAGAAAAAATCTGTGGGTGCACGTACATCATGTTCATTTGCAGATTTATGTGTTTCTCTTGCAACAGGTGTATATGGTACATGGTGTGTGTGTGTGTGTGTGTGTGTGTGTATGTGTGGGCGTGTATGTGTGTGTGTGTGTGCGTGTGTGTGTGTGTGTGTGTGTGATGTTGTGTCCTGCTCAAGGCAGACCAACTCTTCGAAAGATGAGAATGAATCATCAGTAAAACGCAATGGCTTTTAAAGGGAAGCTGGCTGCAAAGGCGGCTTGAAAGGTGACATGTGAATGTGTTATGTGCAAGGCGCCAGAGGTACAGCAGTGCAGGGCCTAGGGTGCGAACAGTAGCACTAGCAGCCTGAGTGCCAAGACCCATGCAGGGAAAGGTGCTACAATATCACCACATGCCCCCTCGGCTTAAGTGCGACTTGGGAGCACTAACACCATGTAAATCCTGAAACTGAAATTCTAAAATCACAGCGTAGCGCACAAGCAACAAGGAAAAAGCAAGAGAAGCATGCCCAGTCAATCTATGCACGTGGCCGGAGGAACCGTCTGTTCCGCCAGAAGCTGGACCCCGTCACTGTCTGCACTGTGTAGCTCCGTCCTCTTCTCGTGCATTTTGTGACCGTTCCTTCCATATCCCAGCGTTTTGAAGACTGGTTCTGGATCCATACCTTATCGCCTACGTGCAGAGGGGGCAGAGGTTT
Organism: Sycon ciliatum; assembly: GCF_964019385.1. Taxonomy (NCBI): domain Eukaryota; kingdom Metazoa; phylum Porifera; class Calcarea; order Leucosolenida; family Sycettidae; genus Sycon; species Sycon ciliatum. The sequence continues at coordinate 27,968,578 of NC_088654.1, forward strand.
GCCAAGCTGGGATGAGACCTGCTGGGGAGCACTGCGGCTGTGGGCAGCGTACTGCTGCAGATTTGCAGGAAGTGTGGGAACCTTGGTCCTCGTTGGCCTTCCAAACAGCAGCTGGGCCGGGCTTGCTCCTCCTGCACCAAGCGTGTTACGCCACTCCAGCAACCCTTCTCTGAAGGCACTGCTGTTATAGGCGTCACCTTTGCCAATTTTCATTAATAAGTGCTTCATGGCCTTGACCGCCGCCTCAGCCGCGCCATTTGACTGAGGATTGTACGGGCTGCTGGGGTCGTGGCAAATGTTCCACTCTGAGCAGAACGAAGCGAACGCTGAAGATCTGAATTGCGGCCCACCGTCCGTCGTGAGGCGCGTAGGAACGCCAACGTCCGACATCCACTGAACCAGATGTTTGGTGACGTCAGACGTGGTAGCCGACCTCCCACAACGCCCAACAAATGGCCAGCCGGAAAACTTGTCGGTGAGAACCAGGTACTCAAAGCCGCCTAGGGAGAAGAGGTCCGCCGCTGCATCTTCGAACGGTCTGGACGGACGACTGTCAGAGAAGAGCGGCTCAGAAGGTTGGGAGGGGAGCAGCGTGATGCAGGATCTGCAAGTCTGGACGACGTTCTTAACGTCATTGGAGATCTGGGGCCAGTACACTGCTTGCCTGGCCCTACGGAGTGTGCGGGTCTGTCCCTGATGAGAAGCGTGAAGTTGCTCCAGCGTGGTCTGGCGTAACCTTCTGGGAACGACAATACGGTGGCCCAACAACACTATGCCGTCCTCGACCGACAGGTCATGCCGAACCTGCCAGTACGGGTGCAGATCGAGGTCCAGAGCAGCCTTGTCCACCGGAAAGCCGTTCGGCGTTCAGCAGCTTGAGGTATTCCGGGTCCGTCGAGCCCTCCGCCCGCACCTTCGTAATGCCAAGGTCGGGGAGGACTGTATGGCCTGTTTCCTCGTCCTCTTGCGACAGCTGACGGAGAACGCAGTAGCAGTGCTCGATTTCTTCCTCACCAGCTTCATCGTCAGGGTCTGGTGCACTTACTGGGTGTCTCGACAGGCAATCTGCGACCTTGTGATCGGCACCCGGTCTCCACTGAGCCACGAACCGAAAAGGCGTCAGCTTCTCCCGTAGTCGCACGATTCGTGGAGACGTCAACTCATCCAGCGTCTTAGCATTCAGGATAGGAATGAGCGGCTTGTGATCGACTAGCAGCTCGAAATCAGCACCGGCCAGGAACAGTCTAGCCTTGTGGACTGCCCAGACTACCGCCAGCAGTTCAATCTCCGTTGCAGAGTACCTGGCCTCGGTCTCAGTGACGTGCCGTGAAGCACATTGCACTAGACGCCACCGCCCGTTCACTTGCTGCTGCCACAGTGCCATGCCGAGACCGTTTGACTGCGAGGCGTCTGTCTCGAGACGAAGCGGCTGTGCAGGGTCGAAGGTAGCCAACACTCGAGGGCTTACCAGCTCCTCTAGTATAGCTGTAAATGCCTGCTGCTGCTGATCCTCCCAGATAAACTCATTCTTTGGAGAGAGCAGAGAGCGGATCGGGGATAGAAGCTCCGCTAGTCGCGGCGTGAACGCGTCGAACTGCTGCACGAGTCCACAGAAGGATCGGATGTCAGTGCGGTTGGTAGGGATTGGAAAGTTGTGTAGATCCTCCACCAAGCTTCGATCAGGACTGTAGCCGTCCGGCGTCACCACGAATCCGCAGTACGATGCTCTGGGTGCCGCAAAGACGAATTTGCGGCGGTTCAGTGTGATTTGGTTCTCCGAGCAAAGCTTGAGCACATTGCGAACCCTCTGGGTGTGCGCCTCAAGCTCAGTGTCGTACACGATGACATCCTCTACCACTTTCTGAAGATTCGAAAACCCGGCGAACACTTCGTCTCCTCTCCGGTTGTGTTCGTCACCTGCCGACACCAAGCCCATGACGTTCCGCTTGAAACGGTAGGCACCCCATGGCGTCATGAACGTTGTGAGCCTGGTGCTATCGTCGTCGAGGGGTACCTGCCAGTAGCCATGGCGAGAATCTAGGGTGGTGAAGTACTGCATCCCCATTGGGATCGACGCGACGACTTCCTGAGGTACTCGGGTTGGGTATGCCGGCCTCTTGACCCATTTATTTAGACCCGTCAGGTCCACCGTGATGCGCGGCTCACTGGAATTCTTCTTAGGGACCACCACCAGTGGGTGGCACCAAGTGTATGCTTCGCCGATAGGCACCTTCTCAATGACGCCCTTGCCCACCATGTCGGACAGCTGGTTCTGCACAGCGTCCCGCCACCTGAATGGGATGGAGCGAGCGCGATACAGGCGGCATGGCGACGCGCCATTGATGAGCTCGATGCGCATCGGCTCACCGCTCATGGGCTTGAGCGGGGTATCACAGAACACTTCTGGAAACTCTTCCAGCAAGGTACGTCGGATTTCCTCAGCCGCCGTCGACGCAGTACCTACTGACGTGTCTGCGACTTCGGATGCTTGCTTCCGAGGGATGGAGATGTTTGCCACGCTTTGTACCCTTAGACGGGAGTGAGGCCATCCATCCTCGAGAAGCCGCAACTTCATGCACGTGTCCTTGCTGAGCAGAGGTGTCTTCAGCTGCCGGAATACGTGCAGGGTCGACACGGCGGTAGTGTCGCTCAAAGACAACTGAGCCTCGAGCTTGCCCATGGAATCCAAAGCTGTACCGTTAGCTGCCTTGACATCAGCTGTGTCCGGCACTAGATTCATCCTGAGGCTTGGGTCGATGCCATCCAGGTCGGTAAGACTGATGGCGTCCACATCCGCGCCCGTGTCCGGCAGCCACCCGATAGCGCATGACGATCCTCCCTGGATCGCGACGCCAACCGTCACCAGCTTGTTCCTAGAAGGACCAGCTTGGTTGACAAACAGCGAGTCGACAGACGTCGTTCCTGGTGAGGGCGAGGTCCGCTGTCGACAAACCCTAGCAAAGTGACCCACCTTGAGGCACAAGCGGCATGTCTGGTTATAGGCCTTGCATTGGCCCTTGGGGTGAGTCTCCCCACAAAACCTGCACGTGCCTACGTCCGACTTCAGCGTCTTTGCCTGCGCCTGCTGACGCTTGTAAGTGGACTTCGTTGCCGCCGCCAACGCCAGGTCGGGCAGCTGCTCACCGAGGCCAGATTCCGTATCGGTAGAGGATTCGTATGCAGAGCATATCTGCATGACCCGATCGAGCGATAACTCACTGGCATACTCTTCTTCGAGCACCCGTCGTTGCATCGCTCGATCCCTTAGGCCACAGACGAGCCTGTCGCGGAGCCGGGTTTCCCGAAGTTGGGCCTCATGGCCGCACAGTGACCCACATCTGCCGCACTGCAGACTATCTGGGTAGCTGCACGCATCATGCAGTTGAGAGAGACCCGAGAAGTACTGGCTGATACTCTCACCTTGTCTCTGGCTCCTGCCATGGAAGGCCTTGCGGTCCAGCAACGGGTTTCTTCGCTTTCTCAGGAAAGCTTCCAGCTTCTGGATGGCAACCCGCTCATCATCGCCGTCGGCTATGGGAACTACGCCCGCCTGCCACAGCCGCACCCAACCATCATTGAGAGCTGTACGGAGAACTGCTTGCTGTGTAACTGTACCTGCGTCTCTGCATAGCCCAGTCAACGACACGTAGTCAGACCACTTGACTTTCCACTCGAGGAAACCAGCTAGGTCTATCGAGTCTGGACTGGGCAGGTGGGGTATTTCCGCTCTCCGGGCCCACGGCCCTACCTCTGGCCGTCTTGAGGTGGATGGTGGCGGGCCGCTGCCGGCAGGCTGGCTTGACTGCGCCATTGTGAGCCTAAGCAGAATCTGCTGCTGCTGGCTGAGGGATTGGACGATAGACTGCAGCAGGCTTCCTTCTTCTTGAGTTCCTCGCTGCATCCGCTCTGTCAACCCGTCGTTGATTGCTGCTGCTTCCTCAGCCTTGGCCTTGACAGAGGTTCGTGTCTTTCGCTGCGCCATGTTGTGTCCTGCTCAAGGCAGACCAACTCTTCGAAAGATGAGAATGAATCATCAGTAAAACGCAATGGCTTTTAAAGGGAAGCTGGCTGCAAAGGCGGCTTGAAAGGTGACATGTGAATGTGTTATGTGCAAGGCCCCAGAGGTACAGCAGTGCAGGGCCTAGGGTGCGAACAGTAGCACTAGCAGCCTGAGTGCCAAGACCCATGCAGGGAAAGGTGCTACAATATCACCACTTGCCGTGGACGCCGAAGGCACCGGACCTGCGCTCTCTCAACACCTTTCATCACCAGTGTGTTCGCATCATCGTTGGCGTATCCAGGCGGGACCAGTGGGACAACCGCGTCACCTCGGTTACCATGGCCCGAACCCTCGGCATTGACTGTGACGTCGCGGACATCATCCGGGAATATCGACTGCGTTGGCTTGGCCATGTTGGCCGGATGAACGACGACCGCATGCCGAAGCGAGTTTTGTTTGGGGAGCTCCCTGCAACACGCCCTCGCCATGGTCCACGCAAGCGGTGGCGTGACGTCATCGTGGATGATCTCCGCTCCATCAGCCCCCCTGTGCCTTCTGACTGCTGGTTTGATGCTGCCCAGGATCGCTCTGTCTGGAGGCGGATCGCTCATCGTCGTCCTCCCGCCCGTGCTCCTCCTGATCCTGACTCTGGCTTCCGCTGCGCATGTGGAAAGGTCTGCCGTCGTCCCGGGGACCTCAAGCGCCACGCTCCGTACTGCAAAGCTAGCGGATAGTCCCTTCGCTATCATTGCCATCGGCAATGGGCACGTTCAAGGTTCAAGGTGTGTGTGTGTGTGTGCGCGCGCGCACGTGAAAGAGTGTGAGTGTGTGTGTGAAGGAGAATGTGAGTATGTGCGTGTGTGGCACTTTTCATGCGAGAAAGAGTGGTTCTGAGATTAGCAACATCAACTTGATCATGAATGCTTGAGATCCAGGTTCTTATCACCATGACAACCTAGATATCTGAGTCAGTCTCGGCAGCAATACTCCTCCCAGTAGTACAGTATGGCGTGTGTGTGTGTATGTGCGTGTGTGTGTGTGTGTGTGTGTGCGTGTGTGTGAGTATGTGCGTGCGTGTGTGTGTGTGTGTGTGTGTGTGTGTGTGTGTTGGTGCTCTGTGTCAACATGCTGCTTTGTGTGTTGATGTGTTTTTCTTCCTACGTGGGTACGGGGGCGTGAGTGCGCCAGCTTTGTTGAGCATGCATGTGTTTGTGAAGCCATCAAGAAAAGAAATCAGCAAGTAGGTTCTTCTTGTTGCTTGCTGATTTCTGTTTTTGACGACTTTGCAAACTCGATTGCATTTTGAAGAAAAGCTATCCCCAACCCCGACCAGCACCATCCCCTATAAACAGACTGATTAGTCTTATACCCTTGAGCTGGTGGCTGGATTCTTGTTGTTTCTCAATGTGGAAGGAGAAACAAGCCGGATAACAAATCTTAAATTCTGGCCATCCCAAACCCCAACCACCATCCCCTCCTGAAATGATTACTTTTATAGCTTTTATACCTGCAGCCAATAGTGGTACGGTCAATACTTCGCGTAGTGACCCTAGCGTGTCTGACGCCCCCAAAATTTCACACTAGACTAGTGATAAATTATCGACTACAGAATTTTCGGACTCGACACGAGTCGGCAGCCGTCGTCAGACATACAGACAGCGTTGTCCATGTACATGTCACGTGACGTGTAGACAGTAACTGTGTAAGTACAGTGTAGTTGCAAAGGCTGCTTTTGCAGAATTTACAGACTGGAAGATTACGCAACTGTCTCACGTCACATGTACGCTAGGGTCACTAGTACGCGAAGTATTGACCGTACCGCTATTGGCTGCAGGTACCCCACGAATCAATAGAATGCCCTGATGTGGGGCTCTAAAATTTCAAAATGTTCAGCAGAAACCCCCCTCCCTCCGCCTCGAGCAAGCATACCTCAGATGGCTGACCGTACCACCCTGAAATGCCTTCCGACGCCCCAGTACGGCGGTAGACTTAAGCCTGGTTCACACTAGGCCGATTTTCCGGCCGATACTCCGACACCGACTCCGACACGGAGTCTGCCGACTGTGTCGGATGAGTCGGACTAGCTGTTCACACACAAAGGTGGGCAATTTCGTTTGTACTTTAGTTGTACATGTAGGCTTGTCTGTTACACACGGACACGCGGTACACAGCCGCACTGCCACTAGACCGTAGTACTAGTAGACGCTAGCTAGCTAGCTAGACAGCGGAAATGAGATAGTTTTTACACGAGCCACAAAGCCAAAGCGGCAAAGGTGTGAAAGGGCTAGCGTCTAGTACAGTGCTACTAGTACTGTAGTAGCGATCCAGTGCAGCCAGTTCACATGGTTCACAGTCTGCACCAACGCTCTCCGCTGTCATGGTGAAAAGCCTACAGTGATTGGTCCGGTGCATGCTCCATCACGCGCAAGCGCTAAAATTCGGCCGGCTTTTCGGCTAAATATCGACCAGTCGATACTTGGCCGAAAACTAGTGCGACAAGAAAATCGTCGCAGATTTGTCGGAACCCTGTACGACAACACCGTTCACACTACGCAATTTTCGCCCCGATCTTGAGGATTTTTCGTACGAGTCCATGTCGGCCGGAAAATCGGCCTAGTGTGAACCAGGCTTTAGTCGTCTTGTTTGCACATCGCACTAGAAAGAGGTGGGAATGAATGAATGACTCATGCAGTCGCTAGCGCTAGCTCTAGTCTGCACGCCTTGGGCGCAAATAATAATTATTTATTTTAGCTGACAAGTGATCGATTATGACTCGGCTGTGATGTAGATAATGAACACACGCTCGATACTCGAATCCTTTGTCTTTGAGGTTTGACGATGGCGGAGGATCGCAAATTACCAGCGTCTCTCCTAAAGGCGCAGACACGATTGCGTGATGCGGTCAAGGATCGTGGTGTGCAGATCAGCGGAGGTTTAGGAACAGATAGGGAAATAGCTTTGAGCGAGCTCTTTGTCAATCTTACTCTGCTGACGAAGGATGAAGTAGAAACGCTTTTCAAGAGCGAGTCGTTCTTTTCCTCCGAATCTGAGAGAGCACGCCAGCTAAATGCTATCAGAGCAGCTCAGGATGGAAAGTCCGCAAAGACACGTGGCATTGAGCTTAGCGAGATCTTCTCTGACATGGGTAGCGATAGTGCAAAGGGCCAAACAGGCGCCAGCGGAGTAGTTGATTCCGAATGTGGACTTCTGTCTCGTGCAGCTAGCAACGTGTCCATTGGAGTGAAAAAGAATAACGTGCTTGCGTTTGGCAGTGCGGGCAGTGGCAAATCTACAATCTTCCTTCTAATGCTGGAATACCTGTGGGCTATAGATTCGCTGTTGAAGGAGAAGATTGATCTTGTCTTGGCTGTTGAGTTACGACGTGCTGAGGTGCGATCTGCAACTAACCTGTGTGAGTTGCTGGCTGCTCGATTCGACAGGTTGGACATGGAACAAGATGAGCTGGAGGAGATAGCTCGCTACTTTCGCCGTCATCGGTCACGTCTCTGTGTTGTGCTTGACGGCATGGACGAATGCAGCCTGCAGAAATGTAGCCCGTACATGCAAGACATGCTGTTGAGGGAACGCAGTGTTGATATGCATGTGGTGGTCACATCTCGACCATGCGCCGATGCGTACAAGTTAAGCCAATGTGGAAAGTACCATCAACAACTGGAGGTTATCGGATTCTCACAAGAGAACGTGAAGACGTACGTGAGAAAAGTGGTGGGCGGAAAACAAGCGGAGGAGATGCTGGAGAAGCTGCATGCACAGCCGGACATGCTAGCATTGATGGGAACTCCATTATTTGCTGCTCTGGCATGTGAGCTGTACCACAGCGGACGTGGCTTGGCGAAATCGAGCACAGCGTTGTACGAGTCGCTACTTCTACGCGTCTTGGAGCGGAATGCAGGCAAATTGCACAAGTCGTTTGCCGAGACGGATGCACGGGAGATGGAGTTGCTGTACGAGGTCTCCCGCTTTGCACTTGCAATGTTGTCGGAGCAAAAGGCCGTGTTCAGCGAGTCGGAAGTGAAAAGCGCCGGTCTAAGTGATGCCGCTCTTCAGCTTGGACTCCTGTTAGCTTACAAAGACGGCACCTCGACTGATAACCGACAGTACCGCTTCGCTCACCTGTCCCTACAGGAGTTCATGTCGGCATGGTATCTGTCACGCGAAGTGCTGAAGGACGAGCATGACGCGGCATGGCTGGTGAAGAGAGTCGGTCATTACAGTGGTCACATGACAATGTTCTGGCGCTTCGTTGTTACACTGTTACCGCGCAAACCCTCGTTTGTCGTCATGGAGCATCTCTGGCGGCTAATCTGTGAGGAGCGTACATCGTCGACATCGGACACTGCCGACTCTCGTCTTGTGGCTGACATTGTCAGCTACTCCCATCGCAAGACTGCACGACCGGGTCTTGAAAGGATGCAGTCCATGCTTTGTGCAACGCTAACGTATGGGAAAATGAAAGAACTGGCCGACAAGCTGCTGGAGGAGACGTGCGGCGAGGGCAGCGGCTGCCAACGTGTCGAGAGCGCCTTGCCACGGGGGAGAGAGTTGACGGATGAACTATTTCTGTCAACTCTAATCGACGTGTGGAAGAAGGAGGCAGTGGATCCCAACACGGAAGTATTCCTCACTGCTGTGCGCAACGTCAATCCCGTAACAGCATTGCAATGCGAGCGTATGATGCGTCCACTCGCCAAGATACCGGTCCCGTCATCCTCTGAGGACGCTACTGCTACTGCTATGCCTGCAGTTCGTCCAGCGAAGTCGACCAAGGAACGGCGCTATCTGGTTCATCTTCTGGTGGCTCATCATGAACACTGCCAGTATCAAGGTGCGTCCTGTGATGGTCATTGTTCATTCTTTTCACAAGTGTTTCACAAAGGCCTTTGGTTTTCGAGGGTACGGCTATCTCTTTTTGATTGTGTATCTATTGGGCACTTTCTCAGCACACATTATTGCTTTGATAGCAGTACCATTGATTTCTCTGGCTCTGGCTGTGGGAATGCTGGTCTGCGACGCGTTGTTGCTGTTCTAAGCTGAGTTTAGGCGATGTGTCCGACCCACCCACTTACTATGCCTATGGTGTAGGTGTACGTGTTGTCCCTCTGTCATGTGTTAGTGAAGTTGTTGAGTCATGCCCTAACCTGTGTGAGCTGGATGCACGGAGGTGTGGTTTCCAGTATGATGATGATTGTTTGAAAAGGTTTGTCAGAGCTGTTCAGTCTCATGCTGTGTTGCGTACACTATGGCTTTCACGGCATCATGAGAATGCCATTTTGGTGTCCCTGCTTGAGCAGCTTGTCCGTGACCCTACCTGTACCCTGTCCTCGCTTGAGTTATGGTGATGACTGTGTTAGTAGTTTGTGTACATTATGTGAGTGTGTAGATGATTAGTTTCCTGATTCGTCTCTTGAGCACAGACCAGCAGCAGCAGCAAAGCCTAGACCAGTTCATTTTTTTCTACCTATCTAATGTACATAGAGAAGACACTACTGTCGTCAAACTTGAATTTTCATTTTTCTATTGATTGAAATAATTTCCATGTCTATACCCCACTCTCGTAGTACAACCACTGTAGAGAATACATTGTATTTTTTCTTAGTAGCTCTGCTTATAACAATCTCTTTTCCCCCGAGTGTGGGTTTTTTTCTTGAGTATTTTGTTGTTCGTGAACTCGTATCAGGCTGACTAATCACGGCCAAGTTGTAATATTATAATGTACAAATGTAATGCGAACCCCAGGTCGAATCTCCTGACGATCAAATGTGCTGAGCCCGACTTTGACATTGTGTGATACCAGACTGTGTGTGCGTGTGTGGGCACATGAGCGAGCATGTCTGTTGGGTTCGGGTGGGGTGTGTGTGTATGTGTGTGTTTGTGCCCGCTGCTTTTGGACTGCGCCAGGCTGCGGTAGTCACTGGTGCTCGTGGACTGGTTCCCGCCCGACTACCTAGCAGTGTAGTTCGTTCCGTCATGTATGCGTGTATTCTCGCCGGTTCCGATTGCGCCACTATCTCCAGCGTCATTAGACTGCGTGCTCGATCTTCCTCTCCGATGCCCCTCTGGGGCCCACGTGATCCCTGTGGCAGTAGCTCTACTGGACAGGACAGTTGTGTGTTCGTGTGTGTGTGTGGGGGGGGGGGGGGGCGTGCATGTGTATGGCAGCTAGTTCGGTTGGTGGGTACACTTCTGACAGATTGTGTTGGGTCTGTTGCCAACGGGCTTGGCTGCTTGAAGGTGTAATGTTGTACCTGCCACCTTTGTTGGTTTCATGGTTCATACACTTTCTATTTGAAGTATACATACCTGTTAACCATGGAAAACCTCTGGCTGGATTAACTCTTGTGTAATCAATGGTCCTAGTGAAGCTTATATCAGATCCACTCTGATTTAGCCACCCACACTAATACTAAGTATTACTTTCACTGGGGGGGGGGGGGGGTTTGGGGGGGGGGGGGGGGCAGGGGCAACTGCAGTTGGATCCCAGGACGGATACCCTGATGCCGTCAATCCTTAATTTTTCTGCACCTTGTCCTCACCCACTTACTGATGTGTGATGAGCCCATAAGTGGGATCATTTCCAAGTCCATCCATAGTTTGGGGATTTCAGGGGGTGCCGGACGTTGGGCGGTACAATAGCGAGTCATCTTTCCAAGAGTCTCCCTCCCCTCTCCCTGGGAGACCCACGTGACTAGTTTTGGCAGTGAGCAAGTACAAGTATAAGTGTGTGTGTATGTGTATGTGTGCGTGGGTTTACTTATGCCTGATTGTGTTGGGTCTGTTGCCAATAGGCTCGGCTGCTTGAAGGTGTATTGTTGTATCTGCCACCTTTGTTGGTTTCAGGGTTAGTATACTTTCTATTTGAAGTATACATACCTGTTAACCATGGACTGCTTCTGGCTAGAGTAACTCTTGTGTAATCAATGGTGCTAGTGACGCTTATATCAGATCCACTCTGATTTAGCCACCCACACTTGTAGCAAATATTACCTTCACTGGGGGCAGGGGTAACTGCAGTTGGATCCCGGGACGGATACCCTGATGCCGTCAATCCGTTTTCTGCACCTTGTCCTCACCCACTTACTGAGGTGTGGTGAGCCCATAAATGGGATCATTTTTATGTCCACCCAGAGTTTTGGGGATTTCAGGGAGTGTCGGCCGTTGGGCGGTTCAATAGCCGAGTCATCTTTCCAAGATTCCTTTTGAGTCTCTCTCCCCTCTCCCGGAGAGACCCACGCGACCAGTTTTGGCAGTGAGCAACAAGCAAGCAAGCAAGCAATGTGTGTGTGTGTGTGTGTGTGTTTGTGTGTGTGTGTGTGTGGTGGGGACGTGTGCGTGTGTGTGTGTGTGTGTGTGTGTGTGTGTGTATGTGTGTGTGGTGGGGATGTGTGTGTGTGTGGTGGGGACGTGTGTGTGTGTTTGTGTGTGTGTATGTTTGTGCGCCGGTGTGTGTGGGTGCGTGCGTGCGTGAATGCGTTGACAGTTTCCTAACACAGCTTGATCTGTATCACTACAATGTAGTGACGTGTAGTTACAGCAGGGTGTGTCGTGAAAGCCTTCAGCTCTCCCTGTACTGGTTGACACTGATTTTCACACACCCTTACCAACACCGTACCTTGCACTTGTACACAAACCCAGTACCAGCTCACTAGAACACAGCTTTTTAGATCACACTTCACTCACTCAAACTCAGCTCTGTGATTCACACTTCACTCACTCCAACACAGCTCAGTCTCTCACAATTGGCTCACTCAAACTCAGCTCTGTGGTTCACACTTCGCTGACTCGAACACACCTCAGTCTATTACCGTGATTCGCTCACATTACGTGATACATCATGACACGACACGACTCAGTCAGATGATGTGCTCTGAGTCTGAAGGCAAAGTCAAAATTGTTGAAGTCATTTTTCCAGTTTACATGGTTTGTGTGTTTGAGTCCGTCTCTCTTGTTGTGTGGAGGTGACCTTCTATGTGACATGGTCTGCAATGTCCGCTACATGCAGCTACAAGTAGAAAAATCAAAATCAAAAAATCAATCAATCAAAGTGGTATTACGTTAGTTGTGGATTCCAGAAGTCACCTAACAACACGGTGACTGGCTATACTCAATGATCTCCTAGTGTTTCAAACAGTCGAGAGTAGAACACCAGCTGGAGATGGTGAAACAATGTTTGTACCGCCGAGGCAGGCTGAGGTTTGTGGCCTAACCGGAACGCAACTGTCGACACAACATTGCTGGACAATTCGTCACAAGTTCCGTATGGTCAAAATTCTGCTGAGAATGTCACAGGGAATGGACATTTCGTCGGATAAAGTCCGTACAGTCCACATTCCACTGGCTATACGAGTGGACATTTCGTCACAAGCCTCGTAAAGTCGACATTCTGTTACGCATACGACTGGGATTGAACAGCAGTTTATCAGCTCGGTAATCTGGTGATACAACCTTCGGTAAGTACCCGTACTCGCTATGATGGTGAGGTATCGTCCGTGCAAAACGTGTGTGTGTGTGGGGGGGGGGGGGGAAGTACTGTGTGATGCATAGTGGTATTGTGATGTAAAGATATTATGCAGTTGCGGAGACAGTCGCATGTATCTTTGAACTCCAACAAAACTCCAGTATTTCTATAAGGAGATACAGGTGTGAGAGAGCCCAAATCTCACTGTAGTTCCTATTGGTAGATATCCTACAACATGGCTGTGCAGGGGAGACAGATACTGGTCACGTGACAGACTGTGTCTCAACTGTATTCCTAGGAGTGCACACGGCAGAAAACAATGGAGACAGATAGGCATACAGACAGACAGACAGACAGACAGACAGACAGACAGACAGACAGACAGACAGACAGACAGACAGACAGACAGACAGACAGACAGACAGACAGACAGACAGACAGACAGACAGACAGACAGACAGACAGACAGACAGACAGACAGACAGACAGACAGACAGACAGACAGACAGACAGACAGACAGACAGACAGACAGACAGACAGACAGACAGACAGACAGACAGACAGACAGACAGACAGACAGACAGACAGACAGACAAACAGACAGACAGACAGACAGACTGACAGACAGATAGACAGACAGACAGACAGACAGACAGACAGACAGATAGACAGACAGACAATGATATAATCATACCACACCGATTTGAGCATCATTCTTCCACTCTCTCAATTCATGTTGGTAGCTGGCAGACACAATTCATGTTGGTACCTTGGTAGCTGTGGTCTCTGAACACCACCGTCAAATGAAGAGAATGCGATTTCGAAACGTTCAATGTATCATCATCATCACCATCATCATCATCATCATCACCATCATCATCATCATCATCATCATGTGACCAAGCCGCTTTTACGGGCAACAATATTATGAATATAAAACGCAAGGTATTGTATGAGCAATTTTCTGAAAATAATGTTAAAACACGAAATATAAAAATGCATTATCACACCGTAGCCACTTTTATGGGCAAATTCCAATACAAGGCAATAAGAAAACGAGGATGAAGTTAACCTTTTAACCCAAAGAAAAGACAAAAGATGTCAACAATAGAACTACAAATATAAAAAACAAACATCAGGTCATAAAAACTACTTTAAAACATAACCAAATGACAGCAAAGCGTGGAGAATGAGATTGACTTACAAAACAAAAGTAGTCCTACTATGCTTACAAAACAGAATCTACCTACACCACTAAGGAAGAAACATTAAATGATTGCAGTCTCACAAACACCGGCCTCTATCTAACGACCCATCAAACAATAACTCCTGAAATTCTTGACTGACTTTTTCTGGTAGGAGCTACGGCAGCCACGAAAACAGGTCACTGCCCAACGGAGTAAAGTGAACGAGAGCAGGCACCGCAATCGACCCATAACCAGCGAGTAGGCCAAGTCACTGTGTTTATCGACATACTGGGCTGCAAGACACTTGAGAAAGCGGTTTGCCTCCCGGCCACACATGCCATTTGTGGCGAAAACCAACGGGGTGAACGTGCCTCCGTCTATATTCACAACACGCGCTCCGTATTCCCGCTTTTTCATGCCTTCATGCTTTTGGAGATGGCGCTGGACTTCTGGACGCGACAGCAGGTTTGGCTTTGGGTGAGTCACCCGAACATCAAAAAAAGCCTCCAGCTGCCTGGACCAGAAACCCCGCGCCCTCACATCGAGGCGAGCTTCGGATTTCCTGTTGGCTGTACGATGGGGAAGATCCTCCCCATCAAATGGCGCTAGCACCGGCTCCACCTCCACGTCAGGCAATACCTCCGACAGTACACCCGCCAGCAAATCGCGAACATCATTATGGCGTGCGATGGTGTAGCCGCCAGTAGGACAAGCCGTTGCATGCTCAGTGGTTAGAGTTGCTCCACAAACACAAGTCTCAGGGAGGCCATCCAGCTCCAAACCGTATCGGAAGCAGAGAGCATCCCGGAAATCAGATTTATTGAGTATGGTTACTGGCTGATTGTATGACGGTTGGGCGGTCAGCCAGCTGGAGGTGCCTTTCTCGTCGTGCACTGCTCGGCGCTCGTGCGTGGCGACTTCATACAGTTTGTTACTGACTACCATGGTTCATGGTGGTTGCTCCAATGATACTCGGTTTCTAGACCTGGCGAGTGTTGTTGTGTTCGAGTGGGGAGGCCCGTCATGGTTTGCTGTTCCTGTGCAAAGACTAGAACATGCGTGCGTTGCGTGTGTGTATCCAGTCGCAATCCATGCTGGGATTGTTACCCTGGCCGTGAAGGCCAGTGCGCAAACCGTGTGCCAGGGTCCCATAAAGCCCGTTTTCAACGAAGTGCTAGTAGTAGTACACGGACTCAGTCCGCTAGTGCTCGGGATGGTAATGGCGACCCTGGAGATGCATGTGCTACTGCTACTGCCACTGGTAGTACTGCACGGTGTTTGCGCTCTCAGGCACCTGCAGTTGAGCCGTCTGAGGCCAGCGAGGGCGCTGGGTCGGCGGATCGTGCTTCTGTTCATCACGACCCTTCTGTGCCTGTGGTCTCCAGTGACCCTCAGGTTTCCCGTTCGGATGGTGTTGTGACGCACAGCACTATATCTGAACCGGGTGTTCGTGCTGTTTCACATGAAGGCGTAAATAATAGCCAACTAGATGTACAGATGCATCCTTCAAAATCCTATTTGAACTCACTCGCGGTCTCCCATGTGCGGTTGCCTGAGCTGTCCCATGCGGGTGGTGTTGTGGCGCATGATGCTGTACCCGAGTCGGGCGGTCTGGATGTTTCACATGATTTCGGAAATATTAGCCAATTACATGAAAAATATTCAAAATCCAATTCACATTCACTTCTGGTCTCTCATGTGCGGCTTCCTGAGTCTTCGAAGGCCGGTTCGAAGAGAGTCCTACCTGTTGGTGCGGTGCCGCGTGACTATGGCTACGCAGAGGATGATGAGGAAGGGGTCAACATCGTTCCGTTGGCTTTGCCCACCTCAGCCGAGTCGGCTGATTTAATTCCTCGGTGCCGTTCGGAATCCGGGTCTACACTTCCTGCTGGGATTCATGCACAACCATTGCTTGAGGCTGGTGTGGGTGGAGTCGTGGATACTCCAGTGGACGAGATTTACAATAAGATCGTTCATTGGGACAAGCATTTATTCCTCGTGCCCACCGGCAGCACGGGGAAAGAATTTGTGCGGCTCATGGCTCAAGAAATACAGACCTTTGTAATCTCTGGTTCCATCGATGCCTTGTATAAACTGTTCGTTCTTCCTGCCTTGCTATTGCAACGAGCTAACAGGAGTGATGGGACAAAAATGCATTCACAGCACCTTCGCCGTCGGCTAGATTTGTGGCGGGTTGGAAACCTGCATGCGCTCTTTCAGGAGGGCCTCGAATGTCAGGATATTTGGCGCAATCTCGGTGGTCGATCCGGTGGTAGAAAACGCGGCGGTACTGACCAAGCCCGTGAGTTTAGGACTCGCATGGCTACAGGGAGAGTGCATGATGCACTGCGTTGCCTCGATGAGGCTATTGCTGGCACTGGACAGCAGGGTGTTTTACAGATAACGGATGAGATAACGATTGATGACAACGTTGTGTCTGTGGGCGCGGTACTTCAGAGCAAGCACCCGGACGCAGCGCCCTCGGACAACAGTGCTCTACTGTCCGGGACACTGCCGGTTGTCGATCCGGTCAGATTTTCTGCAGTCAATGGTGACTTCATCCGGAAAACAGCGATGAATTTAAAGGGGGCCGCGGGTCCATCGGGTATGGATTCCCACTCATGGCGTCGGGTGTGCACCGCATTTAAAGGTGCTTCCACAGAGATTTGCGAAGCTTTAGCTGCTTTTGCAAGAGCGCTGTGTACAAAGCCAATCTCGGGTGAGGCACTACTGCCTTTCACGTCTTGTCGCCTTATTGCTCTCAATAAAAATCCAGGCGTTCGCCCCATTGGGGTTTGTGAAGTGATGCGCAGGCTTGTAGTCAAGGCTGCGATCTCAATCTCTCGCTCACAAATACAGCACGCCTGCGGTTACATTCAAACCTGTAGTGGTTTGCCGGCTGGTATTGAGGCAGCCACTCGGGTTATGCGGGATGGCTTTGCGAATCATGACACCGAGGGTGTATTGCTGGTTGACGCCAGCAACGCTTTCAATAATTTAAATAGAAATGTCGCTTTACGCAATATCCAGTATACTTGCCCAGCTCTCTCCTTATTGGCGAATAATACGAATGCCAAACCAGCGCGGTTGTTTGTAACTGGAGGTGGGGAGTTGGCATCGGCAGAGGGTACAACCCAAGGTGATCCTCTGGCGATGCCACTGTATGCCCTATCGACTGTTCCTCTGATCAAGGAATTACACACAGCCCACTCTGAAATACTTCACGACTGGTATGCGGATGATTCTGCTGGTGCTGGTAGGCTGCTTGAATTGCGTAGATGGTTGGATATGCTGGCTGAACGTGGCAAAGTTTATGGGTATCATGTTAATTGGGAAAAAACTCAGCTGCTTGTGAAACCTGAGTTTCTTCAGGAAGCTGAACGTATTTTCATCGGCACGGGCATCCAGATTGTCACTAGTGGGGTGAAATATCTGGGCAGTCCTATTGGATCTGAGGAATTTGTTAACACATTCGTGCATCACGCAGTCTCCCAGTGGTGTGGTCAAATTGATAAACTAAGTGGTTTCGCGGTATCAGAGCCACATGCTGCGTATTCCGCGTTAGTACATGGGCTGCGGGGTCGTTGGAATTACTTACTTCGAACCACTGCGATAGCTCCCGAGTCACTTGAGCAGCTTGATATTGCTTTGGCAGGTGCTTTCCTCCGTGCCATTACCGGACGGTCGTCCTTTACGGACATTGAGCTTTCGCTTCTTCGGCTTCCTGCTCGGCTCGGTGGCATTGGCCTGCCGTCTGTTGTCGAGATGGCGAGGGAGCAGTTGGAGGCTTCTGGCCGTATTACCGAGGGTCTCACGACGCTCATTCGGAGGCAGGAGTTCCCAGATGGTCCGGATGAGGTTGATGGAGTTTTATCCGCCGTAGCTTGTGCCAAGCGGGAGTGTCGTAAAGTGGCGCGTGAGCGACAGGCAGAGCGCTTGCGTGCTCTTCAATCGCACCTGTCTTTGGAAGTTAATCGTCGCGTGGAAGAACTGGGTCGCCCAGGTGTTTCATCCTGGCTGTCGGCGCTCCCTATTGCTGAGCATGGTTTTGAATTATCCAAGGGAGACTTTCGCGATGCCATTGCGTTACGCTATGACTGGCCGCTGCGTGACACCCCTGCTGTATGTGCTTGTGGGGCGGGTTTTTCCACTAGCCATGCTTTGAATTGTGCTTTTGGTGGATTCTCAACTATTCGACACAATGAACTACGAGACCTGTTCGCTGTTGCCTTGACCGAGGTTTGCTCCAGTGTGTCTGTGGAGCCACCTCTCGCCCCTGTCGAGGGTGAGGTTTTTCAGGCCAGGTCGGCGAACACCTCTGTCGAGGCTCGCCTTGATGTGAGCGCTCGAGGCTTCTGGACGCGTGGGCAAGATGCATTTTTTGATGTAAGGGTGTTTAATCCTGACGCTTCTTCCTGGACGCGCTCTTCCGGCAACATGAGGGCGCTAAGAGACTGCAATATCAGGAGAGAGTAGTCAATGTTGAGCGTGGTGCCTTTGCACCTCTTGTGTTTTCCGTGAATGGGGCTGCTGCGCCGGCATCCACGGCCTTCCTCAGGCGCCTTTGCCTCCTTACATCTCAATCTTCGGGAGGTAGCTATTCGTCGTTGATGAGTTATTATCGTTGTCGGGTGTCTTTCGCGCTGCTACGTTCCGCTGTGTTGTGTGTCAGGGGTGCTCGGTCGGCCCGTCATCGTCCAGTTCACATGCTTCGTGAGTTGGCGATGGTGGAGGGTCGGGTTCCCCTGCAGTGATTGGTGCTGCGCCGAGCTAGTTTGGTGTGAAAGTGTAACTAATGTTATTATTCTTATATATACATCAACTAGTACTAAATAATTGAGAGGCTTTGAATCGTTTTTATCAAAATCAAAATATTTGCCGGGTTGGAAGGTGGGATCAAAAAAAAAAAAAAAAATCATCATCATCATCATTGGAAACGGCCTCTTGTACGGGCTTGAAACGGTGATAACCGAGATTATGTGCAAAAATCGTGATAGATATTCAGGTAAAAATATGACATTTAACAGTTGAATGATTAGTACCAAGTAGATATTCAAATGCTGATTATTTTACCAGATAGATATTGAATGACAGATGATGTTACTTTACCAAATAGTTATCTATAAAATGTGATGTTATCCATAGTGATATTGTTGAGAGGCATAGCATAAAAATTCACTATGCGGCCAAACGACACTGGGCCACAAAGGAATTCACCCGCCGTCTGTTATAAGACCCTCTGCAACCACGAAAGCACGTAATGGCCCACCTCAAGAGGCAAAACGACAGGCGGGTACGCAACATACCCATGACAACAGGATATTTGAGATCCTGGCTTCTCTCTACAAAGAGAGAGGCAAGAGACTTTAGGAATTGAGTTGTCTCAGGCCCGCTGAAACCATAAGTCGAGAACACCAGTGGGGTGAACGATCCTCGCTCGACATTCACAACGTGGCTGGCATATTGATTCATGATCATCATCATCATCGTCATCATCATCATCATCATCATCATCATCATGTGACCAAGCCGCTTTTACGGGCAACAATATTATGAATATAAAACGCAAGGTATTGTAAGAGCAATTTTCTGAAAATAATGTTAAAACTGTAACACATCGCTGAGTAATGTTGCGTAGCGCCCGTCGACCACCGGTAATCCAAAATTTCTGACGGATGAACGACAAGACTCCTTCTACACCTTGGTGCATCCTTTCAACATGCATTTTCTCCAACAGCAACTCGGTCAGATGATGTTTGCCTAACAGGACTGGGTGCTTGGCTCCATACGCCAACTCGCTGTGCTGAAGTCGTCCCCCGGCTCTGAGCACTCCATGCTCATCCAGAAACGGTGCAAGCTGATACACCTTCGACCCAGGCTTCACTGGTTGACCTTGCTTGATCAGCTCAAGATCCTCAGCGAAACATGCGGCTTGAACGATGCGGTACAATACGTTGTCTGCTGCAAAATAGAGTTCAGCACGAGGCTCAGTGTGCTTCCACTGCAACATCCGAGTCACCATGCCCTGTGCCCTCGACCATTTACTGAATCGGAGCCACCATTCCTTATCAGATTCTCGACTACAGGTGGTGGCTGACACTCGTACCTCTACACTGGACTCATCTGTAGCTGCGGTTGAGGATGCGGTGGGCCAGTCATTGGGCTCCGTGATCCAGGTTGGTCCGCCCCTCCAGAACGGACTACGGATCTGCTGTGCACTACTCCCACGCGACGGTAAATCTGCTGGGTTGTGAAGGCCCGGGCAATGGTTCCACACAATGCCGACCTTCTTCGATATCTCTTGGACTTGACTGACGCGGTTAGCCACAAAATGTTTTCCATTTGTACGATGGATTACTGATCCAATGAACGGTAGTGAGACTGTCAGTCCAGCCATAGACTTGCGTGACGGTCACACGCAGTTTCTTCACCACAAACTCAGCGTAGCGAGCCGCTAGACATACTGCTTGTAACTCAAGGCGGGCTAACGTGGGCGGAGACACAGGTGCCACTTTGGCCTTGGCAAATACCAAGTGCGACTGTCCATTGACGACGGCATACAAACAACATCCAAACGCTTTCTCACTGGCATCGGCGAAGGCATGAAGCGCAATCGGCGTGTCAAGATTGCAGCAAATCCAACGTGGTATGTCAATGTTGTTGTTGTTGTAGAAGTTTATTTAACGTCGCACCACAAACAGGCGATTTCGCCTCCTTTGATACATGTGGACGACAGAAGGAATGAGAGACAGGGGGGGGGGGCAGAAGTATGGAGAGAGGAAGGGTAGAAATAAATAAGCAATCAACCTCAGGGCTACACCAAAGCAAAAACGGAATGGGAACATACTATATACAAAATAGCTTCATACATATTATTGCAAAACACGTTTACTATTCTTCAGTCCGCTATACCACAGAAACACACTAGCCGAAAAGCATTTAAACGGAGCCATGATGCGCTTTTAGCAGGGCACAGAACTGAAGGTGGCTGGGCTCGGAACGGAGATCAGGCGGGAGCTGGTTCCACAGGACTGCGCCGATGAACTGCATGGTCGCTCGACCCGCAGGTCCGGGCCAAAATGGTACTCGAACGAGGTGATGTGCTGCTCCCCGAGTGCGGTCACCAGTAACTCTCACGAAGAAGCTGGTGAAGAGGGAGCTAGCTCGGGAGAACAGACAACGACGGACAAAGATGAGGAGCTTAATGTTAAACATGTCCTCCAGGGTGGTGAGGCGGAGCTGTTCAAAGATCGGGCTCGTGCGCGACCACGGTGGCAGACCGAAGAAGCCGCGGATAGCGCACTTCGTTAGACGTGTGAGGGGCTCCATGTTGCCAATTTGAAGTGACGGATAAAAGGCGTTGGAAGCGTACGACAACCTACCCTCGATCATCGACCTGTAAAACAGGATCTTTGACGCCAGGGTGAGGCTTCGGCGGCTCCGCCACAGCGCACCTACTGACTTCCGCACCTGCTGGATTGTGTGATTGACGTGAGGCTCCCAGGAGAGCTGCCCATCTACCATTACGCCCAGGTACCGCGCTTGTTCCACAACTGCAAGGGCTGCATTCCCACAGCGAATTCGAATGTTATCTGTGTCAGGGGCTGGGCCTCTTGGGGTAATCAACAGAGCTTGCGTTTTCTTTTGGTTCAGCATTAGTCCGCGGTCCTCCAACCACTGCGACAGGCCAGTGATGGCTGTGCTTAGAGAAGAGCACACTTGTTCGCAACTGCCCGAGGCTTCAATTGCAATGTCGTCTGCAAATTCCTGGTTTGTGACCTGCTGGGGCAAGCAGCATCGAAGGTTACGGATGTATAGTGTGAACAGGAGGGGGCCGAGGACGGATCCTTGCGGCACCCCTCGACTGCATGCGACGTATTCCGAGCAATTTCCGCCCACGACTACGCGTTGAAGCCGCTCACTCAGGTAACTAGTGAACCATAGCTGGACAGTACCGCCGACCCCAATGTCGGATAGCTCCTGTGCCAAGATGGTGTGTTTGACACAGTCGAAAGCCTTCGACATATCCACGAATATCACACCTGTGAGTTTGCGCTCATACTTCGCTTTCAGCCAGCGATTGACAGCTAGCACAAGAGCGTCCTCCGTACTGTGGTTCTTCCTGTACGCGAACTGCGAGTCAGGGAGAATACTGTGATCGGTCAGAAAGGATGTAAGCTGAGCTTTGACGATCTTCTCGAGGAGGCGAGAAACGACTGGTAGTAGAGAAATAGGTCGATACGCAGTAGGCTGACAAGGGTCAAGGCCGCCACCTTTGAATAGCGGCGACACATTAGCAATTTTAAACTGACGGGGAACACACCCCTGACATAACGAAGTATTGAAAATGATGCTGAGCGAGGGAGCCAGTATTAATGCCGAGTTTCTAAGGACAATACCCGGCAAGTCATCATGTCCAGTTGCTTTTGACGCGTCAACGGACTGGAGAAGGGCCGTAATGTCCTCCGTGGAAACAGGCGCAAATTCCGTGAATGCTGGTGCTTCACGTTCGGCTGGTGCGTTGGCGCACAGCGCGTCTGGTCGTCCAGGGTCATGTACAACTTCGCCAAAAGTTCGGGAGAGGATTCCAACAGGTACTTGTGGTGGGCTTGAACTTTTCGCTCGTCCAGTCACCACGTTTATCGTATTCCAGAGCTTCCGTCCATCCTTTCCGGCCGACTGTAGGCGAGCTTGAAAATACTGATCCCTTAGCCTCCGATCTAGCTTGCGCGCGGCTGCGCGGAGAGTGCGGTGTTGCTCTCGCAGGCGGACATCGTTTGGAGAGCGTGAAAGAAGTCGGTGGGCCTTGTTTCGTTGACGCACAGCAGATACAAGTTCAGGACACAACCATGGGCAAGGTCGGCGCCTCGGCTTACGAGGAGGTTGTAAGGGGGCGTGACGATCTAGGGCAGTAAAAACCTTTGCGTACCATTCGCTTATCATTGCATCAACATCATTCGACTTGCTGAAAATCTCAAGATTGCAGTCCTGCAAGTCAGCGTTAAAATGCTCCCAGTTTATCCTCCACACTCGCCTCTTTCGAGATGCGACTCGTTCGGACTGCCGGGTGGCGACGATAATGTTGGCCACAAATGCGTAGTGGTCGCTGATGTCACACTTGATGACCGTGCATGTTCCAACTAGAGAGTTAGGGGCGAGGAGCAGATCTATTAGGGTGGAAGTTGATGCCGTTACTCTTGTCGGTGTCCGGATGTGGTTTTCCAGATCAAACCGCTGGAGCATGGTGTGCATCCGGCTGTGTCCCGAGCACATGTCCACATTGAAGTCACCAATGGCGACCACGCGGTTGTTTCGTCGCAAGGTTAGATTGTTCAGACTGATTTCTAGGTCTTGCCATACTGCAGCAGTAGTGGAAGGCGGAAGGTAGAACGTAGCGAGGGTGATGGGTTCACCGGATTCTGTCTTCAAGGTGAGTATTAGATTTTCGATTGTGTCACTCTCGAGTTCAGCGTGTCTGGAAACAGCCAGGGTATCTCGACTGTATACAGCTATACCGCCACCAGGTCTGTGCCCGCGATCGCGCCTAAAGAGTCTATAATGAGGTATATGAATGGATGAGTCAGAAATCGAACAATCAAGCCAAGTTTCAGCAATGCCGAAGATATCTACATTGTGGTAGTTTATGAAGTTTTGGATTTCGCCTAACTTCTTTCTAAGGCTGCATACATTCAGAAAAGCAAGTTTACAAGACTTCTGTCGACCGACAGTAGCTCTATGCAATTGTGGATTCATTTAATAGATCTATAAGGAAGAACTACATCTAGAAACTAATCCAAAACCTAAAACAAAAAAAAATACACAGGCAGTTCAAGCATACTATTTCAAGGTGCAGTTCACTGCACCACTTCATGACGGCTCCTACCGCGGCCGTCGTCACCCTCACACTCTTCCTCCCAGTCCGACCCGGTACCATAGAAGTCGTCTGTCTTGGTGGTCAGGCAGACAGCCTTCGCGGACAAGTCGGCACTGGATGATGGGTCACTCCTGGCTCCTCGCTTACGCTTCCTCTCCATGGAGTGCTCCAGTGCACTAAAACAATGCTCACCACTTCGGCCAATTCTCCCCACCATTGCGCACATGCGGCTGCGATGCCATCAGGCAACATATCATCCCAGTCGCCTCCGACTTTCCAGGCTTGCTGTAGCAGTATCTTTCCCGGCACAACTGCCGGTGCTGCTAGACCTAGCGGATCAAACACTGATGCAACACACTTGAGGAGGGATCGCCGGGTCCAAACCGACGGCCTATCGGACTCGCCTAGCGCTGCTGTGCTGAGCAAGTCATCACTGGTTTTCCATTTCAGACCGAGGACTTTATCTCCGGCCTCTGGATCGCACGGGATTTCGTTGCCTCGCCACTTGCGTAACTCCATGCCAGCATCCGTAAGCACACGCACGCTGAACTCTTGCATCTCCTTGGCTTCCGAGGCATTTGAGACACTAGAGACCAAATCGTCAACGTAGAAACTCGTGAGCAAGAGATCAATACGATCTCGCTCTTTGGGTGCAGACAACGCCCGTAGCTCCTTCAAGTGATGCTGAATCACCGCAGTAAGCATGTACGGCGAGCAGTTTACGCCAAATGGCAGTTTCGTTAGCCTCCAGGTTAACAGTTCATCGCTGTCGCTTCGACCGGGCCACAAGAAACGCAGGTACGGACGGTCTTCGGGATTAACCGCGACCATGAAGAAAGCCTTGCGGATGTCCGCTTGCAGCGCGCTTTTATATTCACGGAACCGTAATAGCATACCTGCGAGACTCGGCAATAGCGACGGTCCAGGGTCAACCATGTCGTTCAACGACTTGCCATTTGGAGCCGTCGCCGAGGCATTGAACACCACTCTTAACTTCATGGTTGCAGCGTGCTCGCGGAATACACCATGATGCGGTACATAGTACCCGGCCTCGCTCTCACATGGCTCCAGCTCAATTGCTCCAAGCTCGCGGTACTCCCTGATCAGCACATCATCATAGAGCGCACGCTTCCCATTCCTCTTCAGCTTTTCAAGAAGCCGCGTTGCGATGACTCTAGCTTGAGCAAAGTTATCCGTTGGGCGACGCTCATTTCGCCACAAGAGACCCACTTGGTACCCGCTGCCCTGGCGACATAGCGGGAACGATGGCAGGTGCTGATGTTGTTCTGGAGGTTCATCCAACTGCCATAGTTGTTCAATGTGGGCTGTGACACATGACACGGTCACCGGCTGACTGTTTCGACTTGGTGCAGACGCTGGACCAGATAATACATTACCTATCTCTGTGTTCCACACCGTCTCACCATTAATTTCCTTCTTGCTGTGCAGTACCGCGTTGATATAGTCTGCACCAATCAGCATATGTATTTCGTCTGATGTCCCTTGTTGAGGCTTGTCACTCAGCTCGACTCCCCAACTGTGCCACTGCGCAATGGTCTGCGGACTTGCGCACTTCAGGTCCAGCTCAAGCGTTGGTTTCACGAACGCGCGTACCCGAATGCTAGCGGAGCTACCCTGGATCGTGATGGCGTACTTATCCATGCGCTGTTGGGTTGGTTCCGCGCCGAACGGCTTCACCTCTACATTTTCAACCCCAACGTGTTCTGCATCGATTGCTGACACCAACGCTGCAGTCACGAATGACGCCTCAGCACCCGAGTCCAGGAACACGCGAACCTTCGCGTTTCGAGTTCTTCCCTCAACTCGTGCCACTCCGGTCATCAGCCGCACACTTGGCGAGTGTAGACAGCACGACCCAACATTCTTCTCCGTAACTATCTCAGTCGGTTTCTCCCGGCTGTAACCTGCTCTATCCAACACATCATGTATTAGCAGGTGGTGTTTCCTCTGGCATTTCGTGCATCTCGAGCCTGACCGACATTCTCTGGCCATATGGCCATACTTTTAAAAGGCAGTTCCAGCAGAGTCTCTCTCGCTGCAGAAAACCCTTTCTCCCTTCCTGTGGCAGAGACTTTAGCTGCTTCTCTGCATCTGCGACCGATATCGCCATGCACTGTGCCGACGCCGTGGGCCATGGCACGGATCGTTCTACTGGCTTCCTGGCAGTATCACCCTGTCGTCCGTGCGCGACCTGGTAAGACGTGCCGTGCTCCTGTACCTGGCGCAGTGACATCCCGTAGCACTGCCGTTCGACCAGGTACGTCTTCATCTCAGGTCCGCATTGCTCCAAGATTACCTGCTTTGCCATTGCTTGCAGCACCGGGGACATTTTTCCTATATCGGCGCTATACTTGGTGTCCACCTCGCCATCTTCTGTCATAGCGAGTGTGGCCCACACCTCTACCTCTCGGCAAACACGGACAACGTATTGATGAAACGACTCATCTGACCGCTGCTTGCCTGTCAGCAATGTCTTCCACGCTTTATCCGGAGTCTTTCCGAGCGAGGCAAGCAACTCTCGTTTTGCTTCCTCGTAAGTATTGCATCCAATACATATCCTCTCCGCTTTGCTACCCGCTAGCGCGATGCGCAGTCGCAGCAGCCATTCGCTTTCTTCGAACTCGTTCTTGGAACAGATGTCCTCGAACAGGTCAAGATAACGCTCCAATGGCTGCGTTCCATCATATGAGGGGATTTTCATCAACGGTTGACGCCCACTGCTGTGACTGGGAGATTCCTCTGTACCTCCCATCGCGGCTTTACCCTCACCCTCATGCGCATTGGCGATCCGCTCGTTAATCTCCTTTAGTGTTTTGGCAAACTCGGTGCGGAGCGCCTCCTCTCGCCGTCTGGCACTGCGCTCCTCACGCTCCGCGTACTGTTGGAGCCTCTGCTCCACATGTACCTTCAACAACTCGCCTTCTAATCCTAACCGCTCTCCATTGTCGATAAAGCTGGCTTCCAAATTGTTCCATAGTTCCTCTGCCATGCTCGCTCCTATCCTGGCGTGGTCGCCAAATGTTGTGAAGTACCCTCTAAGATTCTCTAAATTGTCAGGATCGTACGACCACACGGCACGAGGACAACTCTTTTCCTTTAGACAGTATATTTCACTTCATCGAATAATTAACAATGAATACTAATAACACCAGCTATTTATAGCATTGTTTGGATGAGAGAGTGACGCCTCTCAGCCATGGTGGTTCTGTTCTTGAACCCTATGGCCTATGTCTTTCGCTAATGAGCAGGTGGGTTTGAGGACCCGCAGTATTCTGAGTAGCAGTCGTAGAAACAAGAGTAGCTTGTTTCACGTCGGAACTTTCAATGTTCGTGGACTAAATTCAAATTTGAAAAAAAATCAACTTATTTGTGACCTAACAAGATATGGAGCTGAACTCTGCTGCCTGCAAGAGACGAAAATCTCTCAGGGCTTCGATGGAATTATTGATAATTATCGACTCCTGTGTCTTTCGTCGACCTCTCGACACTATGGACTTGGATTCGCCGTAAAAATAAGTTTACTGCCCCGAATTCACAGATACTGGAGTATCTCTGACCGGATTGCTGTGCTGCAGCTATGGCTGTCCGATAGAACTCTGTGCTCGTTTATCAACGTTTATGCACCAACATCTGGACGCGTTGCGGAGGACCCTGCCTGTCTGGATGAATTCTACAACAGTTTATTGGAGACAATTCAGAAGCTTCGATCATCAGCCATGCTTTTCGTGATAGGTGATTTCAATGCAAAAGTTGGAAAACGTTCCGTTACAGCTACGGGGAGACATGATTTGTCGTGCTGCGGAGCACACTCAAGAGGCCGCCGCAATTACAGTGGACAGGTTCTGACTGACTTTGCGTCGGACAACCACCTGTTTGCTTGCAACACTGCATTCCAACACCGTGCGGCACATATCACAACATGGACAGGATGGCGTCACAACCCAGACGGTGGTTCAGCAATACCCATATACAACCAGATCGATTATATATTCTGTCGGAATAGTGAGCGTTCTGTGGTGGAAGATGCGAGGTCATATGCGGGGACAAAGATGGAGAGTGACCACCGCCTTGTCCTCGCTAAAGTCAACCTGACCAATCTTTACAAGAAATTGAATGCGCCATGCATATCAAGGGAGACCAATGACAAATTCAGTGTATCTGAATTCAGTGACTTGAGCAAGAGGGAGGCATACCAAGCGGCAATCGAGCGGGGTCTGGAATTGACATGCCGTGAGATGGACAACATGGGTGTTGAGGAG
Source organism: Sycon ciliatum (assembly GCF_964019385.1). Classification (NCBI taxonomy): domain Eukaryota; kingdom Metazoa; phylum Porifera; class Calcarea; order Leucosolenida; family Sycettidae; genus Sycon; species Sycon ciliatum. The sequence goes on from NC_088654.1 coordinate 27,996,396, forward strand.
CATGCCCGGAAGCTCACCGGCATTATGAAGGAGTCAGCTGCATCATCCATTGGCATAGTACCAAAAAGAAGAAAAGTACATACAAATGGCTATAACAATGCCATTGAACAGCTAGCCGAGAAAAAACGCAAGTTACGTTTGGATCTCACTAACTGCAAAAACGCTGGGAAGATTTCTGAGATGAAGCAAGAACGCAATCGCATTTCACACCAGATTCGGCGGGAATGCCTCAAGATGGCATCGAGCAGGCTTGATGAACGAGTGGGAGAAATAGGAAGAATAAAGAATGACGCAAAGATGTTCAAAGCAACCCAGCTACTCCGTCGTCAGAAACAATCACCGGTTATCGTTGAGGATGCTGAAGGCAAAATTATATCTCAGCCTGCGGAATCGGTGGAAGCGGTCAAGGAACACTTCAGAACTATATTCTGCGACCAGGCACTAGCAACAACTATGTTGGAGAGGAGTGAAATGCCACTGAACCGATCCATAACGACTGAGGAGGTGTCCAAGGCTGCAAAACGTTTAAATAACGGCAGAGCATCCGGCCCCGATGGAATCCCGGCTGAGCTCCTGAAGTATGGGACGCAATCACTGCATGGTAACATAGCCACATTATTCAATAATTACGCTAAAGATCAACGCATCCAGCTTGGTGATGGTATATTGGTCCCGCTGCCGAAACCGGGCAAGAAGAGAGGTCCTCCTGCAAATTTGCGGCCAGTTACCCTTCTAAATACACTACGCAAGCTACTGTCTCTAATCGTATTGACGCGTATTAAGCCGGCAGTTGATCAATACCTCTCGCCCTGCCAGAGCGGATTTCGCAGCGGGAGAAGTACAGCGGATGCTGTGTACTCCTACAGATGGTTGGCAGCAAGATGCCAAAGAGTAAAGGAAGATATCGCCATTTTGGGAATTGATATGTCGAAAGCCTTTGACACTATTTCAAGACCAAAGCTCATGAACATGCTGGAGACTATTGTGAACCGGGACGAATTACATCTTATTCAGTGCTTACTTACGGATACCACCATTAAAGTACGGCTAAACAACATCCTGAGCCAGCCACTTGAAACATACAATGGGACTCCACAGGGAGATTCTCTGTCGCCGGTATTGTTTACGATATACCTGGAAGCTGCGTTAAGAGAGGTACGAAACCGTCTACCGCCGCGACCAGACCGAGACGTCCAGCTGCTTCTGCCCGGAGAGTCGGAATATGCAGATGATGTGGACTTCATCAGTACCGACCAAAAGTATCTAAAAGATTGCCTTCCTACAATATCCTCTTCGTTAGCAGAGTGGAACTTGAAGATGAATGAGGGGAAGACGGAACACACCATGATAAGCAGACAAAAGGATCGAATAGAGGAACAGTGGCGACACACAATAAAGCTGGGCTCGATGCTAGGAGTGGATGAGGACATAGGCAGACGAAAGCGGTTGGCTACAAGCGCACTTCACCGGATGTGGGTGATATGGCTGAGAGGGCAACACATCAGAGAGTCCCTACGAGTGCGCCTCTATAATAGCTTCATTCTACCAATCCTGCTTTATAACTGTGGCACGTGGAGTCTCACGGGGACACAGGAGCGGAAATTGGACTCGTTCCACAGGCAGCAGCTGCGAACAGTGATAGGCATTAAATACCCGCTCATAATAAAAAACACTTCCCTGTATAAACGCACAGAATCTCGCCCCGTGAGCCAAATCATCAGAGATGCTAGATGGAGGCTGTTTGGTCATGTGCTGCGTTTGGAAGAGGCAGCCCCAGCCAGACGTGCCATGGGAGCTTACTTCTTAGGGGGTAACGGCCCCAGCTTTAGGGGACGCCCAAGAACAACGCTCCCGCGAACGCTCAATAATGATCTCAAAAAGCTGAAAAATAATACCGCCCTAGAGACTGGCGATGACTTGAACATGCTGCAGCAGCTTGCCCAAGACCGTCGACAGTGGCGGGAACTGGTGAAGGCTGTATGTAGCTGCTAATGAAACAATGGACATAATTTATACCTTTATATATAGATAATGGAAATGACTGCAACAGGCTGCAGCAGCTCGCCCAGGATCGCCCTCAGTGGCAGGACCTGGTGAAGGTTGTATGTAGCCGCTAATGCAACAATGGACATAACTTTGCGTTTCCATCTTGTCTTTTTTGTGATTGTGATGCTTGATGTGCACTGTGCTTCCTCGCATTCACTTGCTCCTTCTTGCAGCTTGTCTCTTTTTTCTGTTTTTGTTTTTGTTTTTGTTTTGTTTTGACGCTCTGTGTGCATTGCGCTTCCTCGCGCTCACTTGCTCCTTCTTGCGGCTTAAGCGAAGGCTATATGTGAGCTTTATAAGCTCACTGATGCTAACGCGAATAGAGCATAATAATAATAATAATTTATAGCATGCAAAAACAGCGTACATGCAAAAACATACGCATATAAAACTGGACATAACAGCGTATACAGCAAAACACACACAGCGCATATAGCGTATGCCATGCAGCAACATCAGCGGTACGGCGGAGTCGAAAGACAACATTGCGACGAATACAATGCCATAAGCGCGAAGGCCTTTCCCAATTGAGAACTGGTGGTTTGCAACACCATCTCTGTACACTGGTTCATAAAATATTTCTTCATAAAACCCCTTCACACATGATAAAGTACAATTGGTTTTCGACAAGCTCAACCCGTAACGCGCTCATCCTGCCTCTTGTTTTAAAAGTCAGCCCAGTATCTAAAGTCCCCCTTGTTTTCCGGTTACTCTCATTGGTTATCATTACCATACGGTCTGAAAACCTGTTCTTCTGACCTTGGTCAGTTTAAAGATCTACTATCACAACTGAACTAGACGCATCTTCACTAGACGCAATAAGTATTATCGAAGAACATTCTCGAATACCTGGGTGATGCACGAATTTTGATTGTGCTCACTTCTGTTAATCGTTTTTCTTTGTAATTTTCCATTCATTTTTTAAATATTTGCTTTGTTTTCCTGGCTTACTATTGCCAGGGCTGGCTCATCGCCCTTGTCTCAGGGGATTCTGTCCCTGCATTAGCTATGCTTGTCACATGCTATGAGATTGTGTCTAATAATAATAATAATAATAATATTAATAACATAAAACATTGGTTGTGAGCAACACTGGCTCACACTCAAATCACTGCTTTTCACCAGAAAAATATTATATTTCAACGTTTCGGTCATGAAATAACCATCATCAGGAATGAAGTGGGCACACCGGTTAGGATGGGGAGCGCTGCGAACTGATAACAAATCACACCTGCATGCACTGTGACGTGAGAGAGAACAAAAGGACAAAACATCACCAAAAAAACCAGGTATAGAAATAACGCAATACGCGACTAATATGGCACAGGTACAGGCAACAAACAGAATGTAAATGTGCACTAGGTGCGTGCAGACATGTAATAGGGCTTGAAAGTGCTACATCACTCCATAGCAATGGCATAGCAACAATTTGAAAAATTCGAAAACTGGATCCACCTGGATCCAGTTTTTGTATGGATCCAAGCACATTTCAAGCGGTCTCACTCACAGCAAGGTGATGTTGCCAGTGAAACGGACTGATTTGGCTAGTGGGGGCGGGGTGACAACTGGTGGCGAAGTAAAAGTTGCACCTGCATACGACATTAATGGGTTGCTATGCACCCACATACTGAGGCAATAGGGAGGTTTCGCTCTACGTAATTACGTATGAAAATCCGTATGTCGTACGCGCCGGGGCCATCGAGGGCAACTTTCATACGTAAATCTCTCTACGGATTTCCGTAGGAAAGCTCTTTCCTACGTTGGGTCCTCCGTAGGACTTTTTGAAATATTTTTCGCATTTTCCGCATTTGTCCATGGCAACGTTCAAGCCGCGCGAAACACAAGGTACACACACCGTACACCACGTGCAAAATAAGATGGAAAACGCGGTTTCGGTTCATGGTGCACGCGGTGGGCGCATGCAGCCAACGCGTCTCCAAAGCAACAACGCATGTTTAGCAGTCGTGGAGAAATCACGTAGAGCGAAACCCAACAGCTCTGATTTTGACGTATGAAAATTCCGTGCAGTTCCTACGTTATTTTCATACGTAATTCCGTAGAGCGAAACCTCCCTACTAGCAAAGTCACACCTTAGTGGATCCAAAATAGAAATCTGATGTCAATTTACTACTCCCAGGCCGTTTTTGACGTCATCACTTTCAAGCCCTATTGCAGGCGCTAGCAACAACAGAAGTAGTAACGTAGTGGACAGACTGGCCGTAGTGTAGCAACGCGAACAAAAGAACACAATGATAACTCACGCAACAAGACGTCTGGAAAAGCCCTGGGCGAGCACTACCGACTTCACCATGGCGGCGAGGTACTGCCGCTTGGCGAGTCGGCATTCACAGAGGTTCGCGTCCTTGCCACTGAGTCGGATCGGGCCAGGAGGAGAATACGCGAAGCAATACAAATTCGCGACACGAGCCCCAGCATAAACAATAACGCAGGGTGGGACCTCCTGTGAAGTACTGCCTTGTACATATTTCTGGCCCTGATACTCGCTCTTCCTGGATAGTGGTGGTTTTGCACCCCTTGCACTAGTGCACTGTTACTGCTACTGTTGTTGCTAGCGCCTGCAATTACATGTCTGCACGCACCTAGTGCACATGTACATTCTGTTTGTTGCCTGTACCTGTGCCATATTAGTCGCGTATTGCGTTATTTCTATACCTGGTTTTTTTGGTGATGTTGGTTCCTTTTGTTCTCTCTCTCGTCATAGTGCATGCAGGTGTGATTTGTTATCAGTTCGCAGCGCTCCTCATTTATTAACCCATCCTAACCGGTGTGCCCTCTTCATTCCTGATGATGGTTATTTCATGACCGAAACGTTGAAATATAATATTTTTCTGGTGAAAAGCAGTGATTTGAGTGTGAGCCAGTGTTGCTCACAACCAATGTTTTACTTATGAAGCTGCGTGATGCGTCCTACAAGATTTTAAATAATAATAACATGTACAAATAATTATTACACAGCAATGAAGCAAACAAATCTCTTTTCGCTGTTACTTCGTGTGAAAGCACACATCAGACAGCATAGATTTGTTTACTTCATTGCTGTGTAATCTTTGAGTCTGTATTAAAGGGGAAGTATACCCTAAAATCAAATTTTCACCAGTTGCAGTCTTCTGGGTGCTGAGTCGAATGGTCTTGGTCCGAGGAAGCTGCGACGCTCCCTTCCTACTTGAATCCCAATCGAACTCGCGCACTTCCACCGAAACTGGGTGACTGCGCCCTACTAGATGGGGATTTGTATGCAAAATGTCACTAAAAGCGCCATTTCGTTCTTATAAAAGCACGGATGACCGCGATTGGCCCATATGTTGTAGTCTTTTGGACGCTGAGTCGACTGGTTTTGGTCCGAAAAGGCTGCGATGCAGCGTTCCTCCTTTATTCCCAATCGAACATGGTTGAATAAGCGGTCACGTGCTCCTGGGTGCCCAAATCACCTGGTCACCGCGCCAGCAGGCGACAACTTTCACACCAAGGTTCAACTCGAGTTCAACTCGAGTGACAGGACTGCACCCAAAAAAGGTCAAACAGGCTAGTAAGTTGTACCCTGCAGGCACGGTGACCAGGTGACTGGTGTACGCAGGAGCACGTGACCGCTTGTTCAACCATGTTCGATTGGGAATAAAGCAGGAACGCTGCATCGCAGCCTTTTCGGACCAAAACCAGTCGACTCAGCGTCCAAAAGACTACAACATATGGGCCAATCGCGGTCATCCATGCTTTTATAAGAACGAAATGGCGCTTTTAGTGACATTTTGCATACAAATCCCCATCTCGTAGGGCGCAGTCACCCAGTTTCGGTGGAAGTGCGCGAGTTCGATTGGGATTCAAGTAGGAAGGGAGCGTCTCAGCTTCCTCGGACCAAGACCATTCGACTCAGCACCCCGAAGACTACAACTGGTGAAAATTAGATTTTAGGGTATACTTCCCCTTTAAAGCAGCCTTTGAAACTTACACAACTGTCTACACGTCACGTGACATGTACAACGCTGTCCAACAACATGTGCTGAGTCCGAAAATTATGGAGTCGATAATTTATCACTAACCAACGCATATGGCCGATTGGTTTGCAGGCCTGCCTGCGCGAATCATGAGGTCCCTACGACCCTAGTTCGAGACTCCCGCCGCTGGCAGCAGGGAGCGTGTTAGGCCGCGGTCACACCAAACAAGCCGTTTCCCGCTTGCGCTGAAAGTGGCTTGTGCTGAATGGGGCGGTTGGTCACACCACTTCGCGAAATCGGCTGGATTTTTTTGTGTGCTAGAGTTTTTTCCTTCCTGCTCATTTTTGAATATGATTTTCTCTTGTTTTCCCGTCCGCCTTCTCCAGCACACTTCTTCAGTTTGTCCAAGATTCACGCTCTCTTTCTGGTATTTTTTTGATAGTGGTCTCATACTTGGTTTTTGTTTCAAGCCAAAGCTCCAGTAGTCGCCGCTCCAGTGCTACTGTCCAGGATTCCATGATGGCCGACAAAAGGGCAAGGAGAGAAGTTTCACCAACAACGAAAGCCGGAAGGTGGCAGAACACGATGCAAGCGCTGCAAGATCATGCCAAGATGCGCTTTGAACGAGTTTATTTTCCCGCCACTGCGCCAGAATGGCTGAAAGTGGCTGAATCCATTCAGCGCTCCCATTCAGCGCTTTGAAAACGGATGACTGCTGAAAAAGGCTGAAGCCGAAAATTCAGCCGTTTCCGTAGCGACGATGACGTCAAAAAGCGCTTTTTCCGCTGAATGGCTGAATCGCGCTTGGTGTGACCGCGGCCTAAAAAGACTTTTTACGCGTGTTGAACTGCGTCGACACCCACGGTCAACTGGGTACTCACAGCTCGGAGTGAGGATAAACAAGGATGCAGTTTCACAGGGTTATGGGCCGTAGATCTACGCCCGATTGGTTGAGAGACTCACCGCCTCGGAGTAAAGGCATAGTGGTGGCGCCTGCGGAAGCGAAGGCTATAGCTTGTGTATTTCTGAACATTCAAGTGATGCTTACGCGGAACCCGGGAATATTATTATAATTTATAATATTACCCAATCTGCGGAGAGCATGCTGTTTCGTTCTTTGTGAACTCGTCAGCGCAGCACAGAGGAAATGAGGCCGAACCTGATAGCAATGGAAATAAAAATTTCCAATCAGGCCCGAACGTACCTTGCCAGAGTGCTCAAACTGACAAGTCAGTGAGCCCTGCATAACGCAAACAGCAAAGGCACTACCCCACGCAAGAGTGCTCAACTGCTACAAGAGCAGGAGCGAAATACTCAATCTGCGGACAGCATGCTGTTTCGTTCTTTATATATTATTATTTGTCTAGTGATAAATAATTTTGGGGGCGTCAGACACGCTAGGGTCACTACGGTATTGACCGTACCACTATTGGCTGCAGGTACCCCACGAATCAATAGAACGCCCTGATGTGGGGCTCTAAAATTTCGAAATTTTCAGCAGAAACCCCCCTCCCTCCGCCTCGAGCATACATGTACCTCAGATGGCTGACCGTACCACCCTGAAATGCCTTCCGAGTCCCGACGCCCCAGTCTAAGAATAGTAAGATGAGTCGTCTTGTTTGCACATTACACTGCACTACAGTGCATTTCAAAACTATGAGGCGTAGGGTTTTTGAAATATTTCAAATTTGGCTGGAACTTTTTGAGAATAGTTTTCGGAATATTGCTCAGGATCGCTCCACAATTACTCTCATAATAGTTTCTAAACGATTGGATAACAGACGCCCAATTTGGAAAAATTTATGCACAAAGTGATCACAGATTTTATGTGGTATAGGTGCTGGCATAACGGTTTTTGCCTAGGTAGAGAGTCTACGCGTCTATAGTTTTGAAATGGACTGTAGAATGTGGTGGGAAGGAATGAATGACTCATGCACTGCCAGTCACTAGCGCTAGTATACTGTATAGTCTGCACGCCTTGGGCGCAAATAATAATTATTTGTTTTACCTGACAAGTGATCGATTATGACTCGGCTGTGATTTCTGCAATAATTATTATGTAGATAATGAACACACGCTCGATACTCGAATCCTTTGTCTTTGAGGTTTGACGATGGCGGAGGATCACAAATTACCAGCGTCTCTCCTAAAGGCGCAGACACGATTGCGTGATGCGGTCAAGGATCGTGGTGTGCAGATCAGCGGAGGTTTAGGAACAGATAGGGAAATAGCTTTGAGCGAGCTCTTTGTCAATCTCACTCTGCTGACGAAGGATGAAGTAGAAACACTTTTCAAGAGCGAGTCGTTCTTTTCCTCCGAATCTGAGAGAGCACGCCAGCTAGATGCTATCAGAGCAGCTCAGGATGGAAAGTCCGCAAAGACACGTGGCATTGAGCTTAGCGAGATCTTCTCTGACACAGGTAGCGATAGTGCAAAGGGCCAAAAAGGCGGCAGCGGAGTAGTTGATTCCGAATGTGGACTGCTGTCTCGTGCAGCTAGCAATGTGTCCATTGGAGTGAAAAAGAATAACGTGCTGGCGTTTGGCAGTGCGGGCAGTGGCAAATCTACAATCTTCCTTCTAATGCTGGAATACCTGTGGGCTATAGATTCGCTGTTGAAGGAGAAGATTGATCTTGTCTTGGCTGTTGAACTACGACGTGCTGAGGTGCGATCTGCAACTAGCCTGTGTGAGTTGTTGGCTGCTCGATTCGACAGGTTGGACATGGAACAAGATGAGCTGGAGGAGATAGCTCGCTACTTTCGCCGTCATCCGTCACGTCTCTGTGTTGTACTTGACGGCATGGACGAATGCAGCCTGGAGAAATGTAGCCCGTACATGCAAGACATGCTGTTGAGGGAACGCAGTGTTGATATGCATGTGGTGGTCACATCTCGACCATGCGCCGATGCGTACAAGTTAAGCCAATGTGGAAAGTACCATCAACAACTTGAGGTTATCGGATTCTCACAAGAGAACGTGAAGACGTACGTGAGAAAAGTGGTGGGCGGAAAACAAGCAGAGGAGATGCTGGAGAAGCTGCATGCACAGCCGGACATGCTAGCATTGATGGGAACTCCATTATTTGCTGCTCTGGCATGTGAGCTGTACCACAGCGGACGTGGCTTGGCGAAATCGAGCACAGCATTGTACGAGTCGCTACTTCTACGTGTCTTGGAGCGGAATGCAGGCAAATTGCACGAGTCGTTTGCCGAGACGGATGCACGTGAGATGGAGTTGCTGTACGAGGTCTCCCGCTTTGCACTTGCAATGTTGTCGGTGCAAAAGGCCGTGTTCAGCGAGTCGGACGTGAAAAGCGCCGGTCTAAGTGATGCCGCTGTTCAGCTTGGACTCCTGATTGCTTACAAAGACGGCAGCTCGACTGAGAACCGACAGTACCGCTTCGCTCACCTGTCCCTACAGGAGTTCATGTCGGCATGGTATCTGTCACGCGAAGTGCTGAAGGACGAGCAAGACGCGGCATGGCTGGTGAAGAGAGTCGGTCATTACAGTGGTCACATGACAATGTTCTGGCGCTTCGTCATCACACTGCTACCGCGCAAGCCCTCGTTCGTCGTCATGGAGCATCTCTGGCGGCTTATCTGTGAGGAGCGTATATCGTCGACATCGGACACTGCCGACTCTCGTCTTGTGGCTGACATTGTCAGCTACTTCCATCGCAAGTCTGCACGTCCGGGTCTTGAAAGGATGCAGTCCATGCTTTGCGCAACGCTAACGTATGAGAAAATGAAAGAACTGGCCTACAAACTGCTGGACGAGACGTGCGGTGAGGGCAACGGCTGCCAACGTGTCGAGAGCGCTTTGCCACGGGGGAGAGAGTTGACGGATGAACTATTTCTGTCAACTCTCATCGACGTGTGGAAGAAGGAGGCAGTGGATCCCAACACGGAAGTATTCCTCGCTGCTGTGCGCAGCGTCAATCCCGTCGCGGCATTACAATGCGAGCGTGTGATGCGTCCGAGCACCAAGACGCCGGTCACATCATCCACCGAGGACGCTACTGCTACTGCTATGCCTGCAGTTCGTCCAGCGAAGTCGACCGAGGAACGGCGCTATCTGGTTCATCTTCTGGTGGCTCATCATGAACACTGCCAGTATGAAGGTGCGTCCTGTGATGGTCATTGTTCATTCTTTTCACAAGTGTTTCACAAAGGCATTAGCTTTCGTTCTGTAAGCCTATCTCTTTTTGATTGTGTATCTATTGGGCACTTTCTCAGCACACATTGTTGCTTTGATAGCAGTACCATTGGTTTCTCTGGCTCTCGCTGTGGAAATGCTGGTCTGCGAAGCGTTGCTGCTGGTCTGTCGCACTGCAAGGGTGTACGCACGCTAGATCTTAGCTTGAATGCATGTGATGATGGCATTATACTGTCGTCCATCATTCAGTCTTTGTCAGGCAGTCTAGAGGATGTCGATGTGAGTCTTAATCCTGTAGGTAGTGATGGTGTTGTATCAGTGTGTAAAGCATTGTCTACTTGTTCTAAGCTGAGTGGAGCCGATGTGCCCCCTGGTGTACGTGTAGTAGGTGTACGTGTTGTCCCTCTGTCATGTGTTAGTGAAGTTGTTGAGTCATGCCCTAACCTGTGTAAGCTGGATGCACAGGGGTGTGGTTTCCAGTATGATGATGATTGTTTGGAAAGGTTTGTCAGAGCTGTTCAGTCTCATGCTGTGTTGCGTACACTACTAGTTACACAGTATCTTCGTGAGAATGCCAGACTGGTGTCCCGGCTTAAGCAGCTTGTCCGTGACCCTACCTGTACCCTGTCCTCACTTGTGTGATGGTGATGACTGTGTTAGTAGTATGTGTACATTATGTGAGTGTGTAGATGATTAGTTTCCTGATTCGTCTCTTGAGCACAGACCAGCAGCAGCAGCAGCAGCAAAGCCTAGACCAGTTCTTTTTTTCTACCTATCTAATGTACATAGAGAAGACACTACTGTCGTCAAACTTGAATTTTCATTTTTCTATTGATTGAAATAATTTCCATGTCTATACCCCACTCTCGTAGTACAACCACTGTAGAGAATACATTGTATTTTTTCTTAGTAGCTCTGCTTATAACAATCTCTTTTCCCCGAGTGTGTTTTTTTTTCTTGAGTATGTTTTGCTGTTCATAAACTCGTGTCTGGCTGACTGATCACGGCCAAGTTGTAATAGTTATTATAATGTTCAAATGTAATATCGACCCCTGGTCGAATCTCCTGACGATCAAATGTGCTGAGATCGTCTTTGACATTGTGTGATACCGGACTGTGTGTGCGTGTGTGGGCACATGGGCGAGCGTGTCTGTTGGGTTCGGGCGGTGTGTGTGCGTGCCCGCTGCTTTTGGACTGCGCCAGGCCGCGGTTGTCACCGGTGCTCGAGGACTGGTCCCCGCCCGACTACCCAGCAGTGTAATTCGTTCTCTCATGTATGCGTGTGTTCTCGCCGGTTCCGTTTGCGCCACCATCTCCGGCGTCATCAGGCTGCGTGCTCCATCTTCCTCTCTGATTCCCCTCCGGGGCCCACGTGACCCCTGTGGCAGTAGCTCTACTGGACAGGACATGTGTGTGTTCGTGTGTGTGTATTGGGGGGGGGGGGGGGGGGTGCATGTGTGTGGCAGCTAGTTTGGTTGGTGGGTACGCTTCTGCCAGATGGTGTTGGGTCTGTTGCCAACAGGCTTGGCTGCTTGAAGGTGTAATGTTGTACCTGCCACCTTTGTTGCTTTCATGGTTCATATACTTTCTATTTGAAGTATACATACCTGTTAACCATGGAAAACCTCTGGCTAAATTAACTCTTGTGTAATCAATGGTGCTAGTGAAGCTTATATCAGATCCACTCTGATTTAGCCACCCACATTAGTAGCAAGTATTACTTTCACTGGGGGGGGGGGGGGGGGGCAGGGCCACCTGCAGTTGGATCGCGGGACGGATACCCTGATGCTGTCAATCCTTAATTTTTCTGCACCTTGTCCTCACCCACTTACTGAGGTGTGATGAGCTCATAAGTGGGATCATTTCCAAGTCCACTCATAGTTTGGGGATTTCAGGGGGTGTCGGACGTTGGGCCATACAATAGCGAGTCATCTTTCCAAGATTCCTTTTGAGTCTCCCTCCCCTCTCCCTGGGAGACCCACGTGACTAGTTTTGGTAGTGAACAAGTACAAGTATAAGTGTGTGTGTTTGTGTGTGTGTATGTTTGTGTGTGGGTGTGGGTGTGGGTGTGCACGCGCGTCTGTGTGTGTGTGTGTGTGTGTGTGGTGTGGACGTGTGTGTGTGTGTGTATGTTTGTCCGTCGGTGTGTGTGTGTGCGTGCGTGAGTGCGTTGACAGTTTCCTAACGCAGGTTGATCTGTATCACTACAATGTAGTGTTGAGTGATTACAGCAGGGTGTGTCGTGAAAGCCTTCAGCTCTCCCTGTACTGGTTGACACTGATTTTCACACACCCTTACCAACACCGTACCTTGCACTTGTACACAAACCCAGTACCAGCTCACTAGAACACAGCTTTTTAGATCACACTTCGCTCACTCAAACTCAGCTCTGTGGTTCACACTTCGCTCACTCCAACTCAGCTCTGTGGTTCACACTTCGCTCACTAGAACTCAGCTCTGTCGATCACACTTCGCTCACTCGAGCTCAGCTGCTGCTCTGTGGTAGATCTACACCTCACCAGGGAGTCGTAAAGCCAATACGACTCCCTGATCTACCTGTCCCCGGGGAAAATTTCCATTCCGCGGCCGCGTTTTTTTCCGCGTTTTTTGCGATTTTTTAAAAGACCGCGTTTTCCGCAATTTTCCCGCGTTTTTTGAACTTTTTTGTTGCACTACACGTACACACAGTGCACTGTTCGGTCAGAAACGTCTCATCCTGGCGGCTTTTTACTCAAATATGACGAGTGCTTACACTAGAGACTTGTAACTGATTGATTTCACTACATACTCACTGAAAATTGCCGCACATCAATATTATTCACCGCATATTTACTGCAAATTCACCGCAAATTATGCCATATTATGCCGCGTTTTTTCCCGCGTTCTTTGCGATTTTTTTCCACAATTTTCCCCGGGGACAGATCTACACACTTCGCTCACTCGAGCACACCTCAATTTCTCACACTTCACTCGCATTACGTGTTACATGACAAGACACGACTCAATCAGATGATGTGCTCTGACTGAATCTGAGTCTGAAGGCAAAGTCAAAATTGTTGAAATCATCTTTCCTGTTCATATGTGCACATGGTTTGTGTGTTTGAGTCCGTCTCTCTTGTTGTGTGGTGGTGACCTTCTAGGTGACATGGTCTGCAATGTCCGCTACAAGTGGTATTACGTTAGTTGTGGAATCCAGCAGTCACCTAACAACACGGTGACTGGCTATACTCAATTATCTCCTAGTGTTTCAAACAGTCGAGAGTAGAACACCAGCTGGCGATGGTGAAACAATGTTTGTACCGCCGAGGCAGGTTGAGGTTTGTGGCCTAACCGGAACGCAACTGTCGACACAACGTTGCTGGACAATTCGTCACAAGTTCCGTACGGTCAAAATTCTGCTGAGAATGTCACAGGGAATGGACATTTCGTTTGATAAATTCCCTACAGTCTACATTCCACTGGCTATGACTCTATGAGACCGATAGTGGCCATTTCGTCACAAGCCTCGTAAAGTCAACATTCTGTTAGGCATACGACTCGTATTGAACAGCAGTTTATCAGCTCGGTGATCTGGTGATACAACCTTCGGTAAGTACCCGTACTCGCTATGATGGTGAAGTGTGGTCTGTGTAAAAGGTCACGGTGTGTGTGTGTGTGTGTGGGGGGGGGGGGGGTGTGCGCGTGTGGGTGTGTGTGGTGTGTGTACGCGCGTGTGTGTGTGTGTGTGTGTGTGTGTTTAAAACATAATGTGTGATAAATAGTGGTGTTGTGTTGTAAAGATATTGAGCAGTTACAGAGACAGTAGCATGTATCTTTGAACTCCAAAAAAACTTTACTTTAGCGCTTGCACCCGAATGCATCAGAGCAGTGTATAGGAAATGGGAGAGCCAAGTGACTACATGCAATGGAAAGTCACAGAGCAAAGCTGCATGCATACCCACGTATTCTCACAACACCGCACAAGGATGATTGGGGTACACCAGTGTGCTGGTTTCGATCAACTGGTGAAGCGATTGGCGTTGCAAACAGCCGAAGTGATCGCTCATGACTGAGCCGCAGCAGTACCCGCGACCGGGTGCAAAGTTTCCTGATCGACGTTGCAAACAGCCAACCAGGGTGAAGTAATTGGCTTTCTCAAACGGCCAAAGCAATCGCTCTTGCTTGAGCAGCAGTAGTACCCGCGACCGGGTGCAATGACTACTGATTGGCGTCGCAAACAGCCGACCAATAGTATGCAATTTTAAGCAGAGATAGTAGCAGCAAAGAAACCAGTTGAAGGAAGCTGTTCCCAGAAAACCAGCACACCGCATCCCAGCAAGCGTTCACCGCCAATGCACGAGAGCTAAGAACAAGTGATCAAGGCACGACATGGATTATTTATTTATTAATTTTACTCCAAGAAATACATGGCTGGGGTAGCCAATGACCACTTTGCGTGGCAATTGCAAGGTTTTTATAGCCAACCACGCCTAACAAGGAAAAGAGTAAGAAGTCAAAAAGAAAAGGAAAAGAAGCAAATATGGAGCAAAATTGTGGTCTACTTGTAAAGCAAGGCGTTCCTGAATGCTGTTAAAGTAGAAAGGCCCTTTGTCTCCTGGTGCAGCTTAAGCCAATGCAAATAGCCATTGAAAAGGGGGGGAGTGTAGCAAGGCAGAAGAGCGGGCTAGAGGAAGGGAGAGTTGGTTCCTAGTGGAGCTATCCCGTCGGAACCAGTCAAATGGTTTTTAAACCATTTGACTGGTTCCGACGGGATACTACTGTCTTGTTCTTAGCTGTCGTGCATCTTAAAAGATGCACGAGAGCTAAGAACAAGACAGTAGTGATTAAGGCACGAGATGGATTATGGCAGGCATGCAGACGATGAAATCCAACGCAGGTTCTCAATACGGCAATTTTGCAATGATAATCGGTACCTGTATGTCCAGGTTGTAGCAAATAAACTGGAATGGCAGCACTGCTGGGTCTGGTTGTGCTTGAGCAGCTGGGGCGAGACGCCGGAATTCCTCCATGCGGAAACGAGACAGCGAATCGGCAATGCAGTTAGACTGGCCAGCAATGTGAGCAGCAGTGACGGTGAAATTGAAGCCGGTGCACACAAAGAAGAGCTCCCTGAGCAGGGTCATGACTGGCGGTGACTTGGATGTGCCGGAGCAGATGCAATCTACCACAGCCTTGTTATCACAGTACATTGTGTGACGAGTGTCACGTGAACTGTGAATTGTGGAACTGTACTGCTTATCACTACCTTGGTTCCCACTCTGCTTCAAATCCATCAAATACCAAGCGTCATGAACGTTGGCGGCCTGACAGGTGATAGAGATTGGTAAATATGGCCTGAAAAGCGGATGGCATGGTATGCGGACCTGCAAACACTGGCTTCAAAAGCATTAGGCACGCCACTGTTGGGTTTTGATATCTGTATTAGAGATGTGCACGGGTAGTCGGGTACCGGTGCTACCCGTGAGGACCTCGGATAGACGGGTACAGAATAGTACCCGAAAACCCAAAGTCGCAGATGACATCATGTACAGTGCATGTGTGCATACTCTGCAAGTCTACCCAGTGTGAAAGGGAAGGGGTGCATTGTGGTGTTACCATGGAAACATAAACCCGATCGGGTACCCGTGGTACCCGTAGAAAACTACCCGAACCCGATACCAAAAGAAAATGCTACCCGGCTCAGCACCTATCTTTATACATGTAGAATCAAAATGAATTGTCAATGCAAGGTGAACAGAACAAGAACTGAGGAAAAGACTGCGATAACAGTGTATCAATGTACATGCTATGAATTGTACAGTGTGATGGCATACGTGCAGGAAGTGAGTGACAAGGCAACGTATGCGTAACAGTAAATAGTACGGCCGTGGACATTGAAATCCGATGGGATGACCGGGGCCGGCGCCTCATTGCTTTCAATGGGATGACCGGGGCCGGCGCCTCATTGCTTTCAATGGGATGACCGGGGCCGGCGCCTCATTGCTTTCAATGGGATGACCGGGGCCGGCGCCCTCATTGCTTTCAATGGGATGACCGGGGCCGGCGCCTCATTGCTTTCAATGGGATGACCGGGGCCGGCGCCTCATTGCTTTCAATGGGATGACCGGGGCCGGCGCCTCATTGCTTTCAATGGGATGACCGGGGCCGGCGCCTCATTGCTTTCAATGGGATGACCGGGGCCGGCGCCTCATTGCTTTCAATGGGATGACCGGGGCCGGCGCCTCATTGCTTTCAATGGGATGACCGGGGCCGGCGCCTCATTGCTTTCAATGGGATGACCGGGGCCGGCGCCTCATTGCTTTCAATGGGATGACCGGGGCCGGCGCCTCATTGCTTTCAATGGGATGACCAGGGCCGGCGCCTCATTGCTTTCAATGGGATGACCGGGGCCGGCGCCTCATTGCTTTCAATGGGATGACCGGGGCCGGCGCCTCATTGCTTTCAATGGGATGACCGCGGCCGGCGCCTCATTGCTTTCAATGGGATGACCGAGGCCGGCGCCTCATTGCTTTCAATGGGATGACCGGGGCCGGCGCCTCATTGCTTTCAATGGGATGACCGGGGCCGGCGCCTCATTGCTTTCAATGGGATGACCGGGGCCGGCGCCTCATTGCTTTCAATGGGATGACCGGGGCCGGCGCCTCATTGCTTTCAATGGGATGACCGGGGCCGGCGCCTCATTGCTTTCAATGGGATGACCGGGGCCGGCGCCTCATTGCTTTCAATGGGATGACCGGGGCCGGCGCCTCATTGCTTTCAATGGGATGACCGGGGCCGGCGCCTCATTGCTTTCAATGGGATGACCGGGGCCGGCGCCTCATTGCTTTCAATGGGATGACCGGGGCCGGCGCCTCATTGCTTTCAATGGGATGACCGGGGCCGGCGCCTCATTGCTTTCAATGGGATGACCGGGGCCGGCGCCTCATTGCTTTCAATGGGATGACCGGGGCCGGCGCCTCATTGCTTTCAATGGGATGACCGGGGCCGGCGCCTCATTGCTTTCAATGGGATGACTGGGGCCGGCGCCTCATTGCTTTCAATGGGATGACCGGGGCCGGCGCCTCATTGCTTTCAATGGGATGACCGGGGCCGGCGCCTCATTGCTTTCAATGGGATGACCGGGGCCGGCGCCTCATTGCTTTCAATGGGATGACCGGGGCCGGCGCCTCATTGCTTTCAATGGGATGACCGGGGCCGACGCCTCATTGCTTTCAATGGGATGACCGGGGCCGGCGCCTCATTGCTTTCAATGGGATGACCGGGGCCGGCGCCTCATTGCTTTCAATGGGATGACCGGGGCCGGCGCCTCATTGCTTTCAATGGGATGACCGGGGCCGGCGCCTCATTGCTTTCAATGGGATGACCGGGGCCGGCGCCTCATTGCTTTCAATGGGATGACCGGGGCCGGCGCCTCATTGCTTTCAATGGGATGACCGGGGCCGGCGCCTCATTGCTTTCAATGGG
Organism: Sycon ciliatum; assembly: GCF_964019385.1. Taxonomy (NCBI): domain Eukaryota; kingdom Metazoa; phylum Porifera; class Calcarea; order Leucosolenida; family Sycettidae; genus Sycon; species Sycon ciliatum. The sequence continues at coordinate 28,014,015 of NC_088654.1, forward strand.
ATGACCGGGGCCGGCGCCTCATTGCTTTCAATGGGATGACCGGGGCCGGCGCCTCATTGCTTTCAATGGGATGACCGGGGCCGGCGCCTCATTGCTTTCAATGGGATGACCGGGGCCGGCGCCTCATTGCTTTCAATGGGATGACCGGGGCCGGCGCCTCATTGCTTTCAATGGGATGACCGGGGCCGGCGCCTCATTGCTTTCAATGGGATGACCGGGGCCGGCGCCTCATTGCTTTCAATGGGATGACCGGGGCCGGCGCCTCATTGCTTTCAATGGGATGACCGGGGCCGGCGCCTCATTGCTTTCAATGGGATGACCGGGGCCGGCGCCTCATTGCTTTCAATGGGATGACCGGGGCCGGCGCCTCATTGCTTTCAATGGGATGACCGGGGCCGGCGCCTCATTGCTTTCAATGGGATGACCGGGGCCGGCGCCTCATTGCTTTCAATGGGATGACCGGGGCCGGCGCCTCATTGCTTTCAATGGGATGACCGGGGCCGGCGCCTCATTGCTTTCAATGGGATGACCGGGGCCGGCGCCTCATTGCTTTCAATGGGATGACCGGGGCCGGCGCCTCATTGCTTTCAATGGGATGACCGGGGCCGGCGCCTCATTGCTTTCAATGGGATGACCGGGGCCGGCGCCTCATTGCTTTCAATGGGATGACCGGGGCCGGCGCCTCATTGCTTTCAATGGGATGACCGGGGCCGGCGCCTCATTGCTTTCGATGGGATGACCGGGGCCGGCGCCTCATTGCTTTCAATGGGATGACCGAGGCCGGCGCCTCATTGCTTTCAATGGGATGACCGGGGCCGGCGCCTCATTGCTTTCAATGGGATGACCGGGGCCGGCGCCTCATTGCTTTCAATGGGATGACCGGGGCCGGCGCCTCATTGCTTTCAATGGGATGACCGGGGCCGGCGCCTCATTGCTTTCAATGGGATGACCGGGGCCGGCGCCTCATTGCTTTCAATGGGATGACCGGGGCCGGCGCCTCATTGCTTTCAATGGGATGACCGGGGCCGGCGCCTCATTGCTTTCAATGGGATGACCGGGGCCGGCGCCTCATTGCTTTCAATGGGATGACCGGGGCCGGCGCCTCATTGCTTTCAATGGGATGACCGGGGCCGGCGCCTCATTGCTTTCAATGGGATGACCGGGGCCGGCGCCTCATTGCTTTCAATGGGATGACCGGGGCCGGCGCCTCATTGCTTTCAATGGGATGACCGGGGCCGGCGCCTCATTGCTTTCAATGGGATGACCGGGGCCGGCGCCTCATTGCTTTCAATGGGATGACCGGGGCCGGCGCCTCATTGCTTTCAATGGGATGACCGGGGCCGGCGCCTCATTGCTTTCAATGGGATGACCGGGGCCGGCGCCTCATTGCTTTCAATGGGATGACCGGGGCCGGCGCCTCATTGCTTTCAATGGGATGACCGGGGCCGGCGCCTCATTGCTTTCAATGGGATGACCGGGGCCGGCGCCTCATTGCTTTCAATGGAATGACCGAGGCCGGCGCCTCATTGCTTTCAATGGGATGACCGGGGCCGGCGCCTCATTGCTTTCAATGGGATGACCGGGGCCGGCGCCTCATTGCTTTCAATGGGATGACCGGGGCCGGCGCCTCATTGCTTTCAATGGGATGACCGGGGCCGGCGCCTCATTGCTTTCAATGGGATGACCGGGGCCGGTGCCTCATTGCTTTCAATGGGATGACCGGGGCCGGCGCCTCATTGCTTTCAATGGGATGACCGGGGCCGGCGCCTCATTGCTTTCAATGGGATGACCGGGGCCGGCGCCTCATTGCTTTCAATGGGATGACCGGGGCCGGCGCCTCATTGCTTTCAATGGGATGACCGGGGCCGGCGCCTCATTGCTTTCAATGGGATGACCGGGGCCGGCGCCTCATTGCTTTCAATGGGATGACCGGGGCCGGCGCCTCATTGCTTTCAATGGGATGACCGAGGCCGGCGCCTCATTGCTTTCAATGGGATGACCGGGGCCGGCGCCTCATTGCTTTCAATGGGATGACCGGGGCCGGCGCCTCATTGCTTTCAATGGGATGACCGGGGCCGGCGCCTCATTGCTTTCAATGGGATGACCGGGGCCGGCGCCTCATTGCTTTCAATGGGATGACCGGGGCCGGCGCCTCATTGCTTTCAATGGGATGACCGGGGCCGGCGCCTCATTGCTTTCAATGGGATGACCGGGGCCGGCGCCTCATTGCTTTCAATGGGATGACCGGGGCCGGCGCCTCATTGCTTTCAATGGGATGACCGGGGCCGGCGCCTCATTGCTTTCAATGGGATGACCGGGGCCGGCGCCTCATTGCTTTCAATGGGATGACCGGGGCCGGCGCCTCATTGCTTTCAATGGGATGACCGGGGCCGGCGCCTCATTGCTTTCAATGGGATGACCGGGGCCGGCGCCTCATTGCTTTCAATGGGATGACCGGGGCCGGCACCTCATTGCTTTCAATGGGATGACCGGGGCCGGCGCCTCATTGCTTTCAATGGAATGACCGAGGCCGGCGCCTCATTGCTTTCAATGGGATGACCGGGGCCGGCGCCTCATTGCTTTCAATGGGATGACCGGGGCCGGCGCCTCATTGCTTTCAATGGGATGACCGGGGCCGGCGCCTCATTGCTTTCAATGGGATGACCGGGGCCGGCGCCTCATTGCTTTCAATGGGATGACCGGGGCCGGCGCCTCATTGCTTTCAATGGGATGACCGGGGCCGGCGCCTCATTGCTTTCAATGGGATGACCGGGGCCGGCGCCTCATTGCTTTCAATGGGATGACCGGGGCCGGCGCCTCATTGCTTTCAATGGGATGACCGGGGCCGGCGCCTCATTGCTTTCAATGGGATGACCGGGGCCGGCGCCTCATTGCTTTCAATGGGATGACCGGGGCCGGCGCCTCATTGCTTTCAATGGGATGACCGGGGCCGGCGCCTCATTGCTTTCAATGGGATGACCGAGGCCGGCGCCTCATTGCTTTCAATGGGATGACCGGGGCCGGCGCCTCATTGCTTTCAATGGGATGACCGGGGCCGGCGCCTCATTGCTTTCAATGGGATGACCGGGGCCGGCGCCTCATTGCTTTCAATGGGATGACCGGGGCCGGCGCCTCATTGCTTTCAATGGGATGACCGGGGCCGGCGCCTCATTGCTTTCAATGGGATGACCGGGGCCGGCGCCTCATTGCTTTCAATGGGATGACCGGGGCCGGCGCCTCATTGCTTTCAATGGGATGACCGGGGCCGGCGCCTCATTGCTTTCAATGGGATGACCGGGGCCGGCGCCTCATTGCTTTCAATGGGATGACCGGGGCCGGCGCCTCATTGCTTTCAATGGGATGACCGGGGCCGGCGCCTCATTGCTTTCAATGGGATGACCAGGGCCGGCGCCTCATTGCTTTCAATGGGATGACCGGGGCCGGCGCCTCATTGCTTTCAATGGGATGACCGGGGCCGGCGCCTCATTGCTTTCAATGGGATGACCGGGGCCGGCGCCTCATTGCTTTCAATGGGATGACCGCGGCCGGCGCCTCATTGCTTTCAATGGGATGACCGGGGCCGGCGCCTCATTGCTTTCAATGGGATGACCGGGGCCGGCGCCTCATTGCTTTCAATGGGATGACCAGGGCCGGCGCCTCATTGCTTTCAATGGGATGACCGGGGCCGGCGCCTCATTGCTTTCAATGGGATGACCGGGGCCGGCGCCTCATTGCTTTCAATGGGATGACCGGGGCCGGCGCCTCATTGCTTTCAATGGGATGACCAGGGCCGGCGCCTCATTGCTTTCAATGGGATGACCGGGGCCGGCGCCTCATTGCTTTCAATGGGATGACCGGGGCCGGCGCCTCATTGCTTTCAATGGGATGACCGGGGCCGGCGCCTCATTGCTTTCAATGGGATGACCGGGGCCGGCGCCTCATTGCTTTCAATGGGATGACCGGGGCCGGCGCCTCATTGCTTTCAATGGGATGACCAGGGCCGGCGCCTCATTGCTTTCAATGGGATGACCGGGGCCGGCGCCCTCATTGCTTTCAATGGGATGACCGAGGCCGGCGCCTCATTGCTTTCAATGGGATGACCGGGGCCGGCGCCTCATTGCTTTCAATGGGATGACCGGGGCCGGCGCCTCATTGCTTTCAATGGGATGACCAGGGCCGGCGCCTCATTGCTTTCAATGGGATGACCGGGGCCGGCGCCCTCATTGCTTTCAATGGGATGACCGGGGCCGGCGCCTCATTACTTTCAATGGGATGACAGGGGCCGGCGCCTCATTGTTTTCAATGGGATGACCGGGGCCGGCGCCTCATTGCTTTCAATGGGATGACCGGGGCCGGCGCCTCATTGCTTTCAATGGGATGACCGGGGCCGGCGCCTCATTGCTTTCAATGGGATGACCAGGGCCGGCGCCTCATTGCTTTCAATGGGATGACCGGGGCCGGCGCCCTCATTGCTTTCAATGGGATGACCGAGGCCGGCGCCTCATTGCTTTCAATGGGATGACCGGGGCCGGCGCCTCATTGCTTTCAATGGGATGACCGGGGCCGGCGCCTCATTGCTTTCAATGGGATGACCAGGGCCGGCGCCTCATTGCTTTCAATGGGATGACCGGGGCCGGCGCCCTCATTGCTTTCAATGGGATGACCGGGGCCGGCGCCTCATTACTTTCAATGGGATGACAGGGGCCGGCGCCTCATTGTTTTCAATGGGATGACCTCATTGCTTTTAATGGGATGACCGGGGCCGGCGTCTCATTGCTTTTAGCTGATACATGCACTGTAGTTCATGTACACACTGTGAAAGTGGATCAGCTATGCAGTGCTCGTAACCATGGTGACTGCAAGGCCAGCACCCTAGGTGTAAAAGTGGATCAGCAATGCAGTGTTCGTGACTGCAAGGCCAGCACCCCGGGTGTAAAAGTGGATCAGCTATGGAGTGCTCGTGACTGCAAGGCCAGCACCCCGGGTGTAAAAGTGGATCAGCTATGGAGTGCTCGTGACTGCAAGGCCAGCACCCCGGGTGTAAAAGTGGATCAGCTATGCAGTGGCAGCAGTGCTCGTGACTGCAAGGCCAGCACCCCGTGTGTAAAAGTGGATCAGCAATGCAGTGCTCGTGGCTGCAAGGCCAGCACCCCGGGTGTAAAAGTGGATCAGCAATGCATGCAGTGCTCCTGGCTGCAAGGCCAGCACCCCGGGTGTAAAAGTGGATCAGCAATGCAGGGCTCGTGACTGCAAGGCCAGCACCCCGGGTGTAAAAGTGGATCAGCAATGCAGTGCTCGTGACTGCAAGGCCAGCACCCCGGGTGTGAAAGTGGATCAGCAATGCAGTGCTCGTGACTGCAAGGCCAGCACCCCGGGTGTAAAAGTGGATCAGCAATGCACTGCTTGTGACTGCAAGGCCAGCACCCCGGGTGTAAAAGTGGATCAGCAATGCAGTGCTCGTGGCTGCAAGGCCAGCACCCCGGGTGTAAAAGTGGATCAGCTATGCAGTGCTCGTGGCTGCAAGGCCAGCACCCCGGGTGTAAAAGTGGATCAGCAATGCAGTGCTTGTGGCTGCAAGGCCAGCACCCCGGGTGTAAAAGTGGATCGGCTGTACAGTGCTCGTGGCTGCAAGGCCTGCACCCCGGTTGTAAAAGTGGATCAGCTATGCAGTGCTCGTGACTGCAAGGCCAGCACCACGGGTGTAAAAGTGGATCAGCAATGCAGTGCTCGTGGCTGCAAGGCCAGCACCCCGGGTGAAAAAGTGGATCAGCAATGCAAAGGCCAGCACCCGGGGTGTAAAAGTGGATCAACAATGCAGTGCTCGTGACTGCAAGGCCAGCGCCAGGGGTGTAAAAGTGGATCAGCAATGCAGTGCTCGTGACTGCAAGGCCAGCACCCCGGGTGTAAAAGTGGATCAGCTATGCAGTGCTCGTGACGGCAAGGCCAGCACCCCGGGTGTAAAAGTGGATCAGCTATGCACTGCTCGTGACTGCAAGGCCAGCACCCCGGGTGTGAAAGTGGATCAGCAATGCAGTGCTCCTGCAGTCCTGGCTGCAAGGCCAGCGCTAGGGGTGTAAAAGTGGATCAGCTATGCAGTGCTCGTGACTGCAAGGCCAGCACCCCGGGTGTAAAAGTGGATCAGCTATGCAGTGCTCGTGACTGCAAGGCCAGCACCCCGGGTGTAAAAGTGGATCAGCAATGCAGTGCTCTTGACTGCAAGGCCAGCACCCCGGGTGTAAAAGTGGATCAGCAATGCTGTGCTCGTGTCTGCAAGGCCAGCACCCCGGGTGTAAAAGTGGAGCAGCTATGCAGTGCTGTTGGCTGCAAGGCCAGCACCCCGGGTGTAAAAGTGGATCAGCAATGCAGTGCTTGTGGCGGCAAGGCCAGCACCCCGGGTGTAAAAGTGGATCGGCTGTACAGTGCTCGTGGCTGCAAGGCCTGCACCCCGGGTGTAAAAGTGGATCAGCTATGCAGTGCTCGTGACTGCTAGGCCAGCGCCACGGGTGTAAAAGTGGATCGGCAATGCAGTGCTCGTGGCTGCAAGGCCAGCACCCCGGGTGTAAAAGTGGATCAGCAATGCAAAGGCCAGCACCGGGGGTGTAAAAGTGGATCAGCAATGCAGTGCTCGTGACTGCAAGGCCAGCACCCCGGGTGTAAAAGTGGATCAGCTATGCACTGCTCGTGACTGCAAGGCCAGCACCCCGGGTGTAAATGTGGATCAGCTATGCAGTGCTCGTGACGGTAAGGCCAGCACCCCGGGTGTAAAAGTGGATCAGCTCTGCACTGCTCGTGACTGCAAGGCCAGCACCCCGGGTGTGAAAGTGGATCAGCAATGCAGTGCTCCTGCAGTCCTGGCTGCAAGGCCAGCGCCAGGGGTGTAAAAGTGGATCAGCAATGCAGTGCTCGTGACTGCAAGGCCAGCGCCAGGGGTGTAAAAGTGGATCAGCAATGCAGTGCTCGTGACTGCAAGGCCAGCACCCCGGGTGTAAAAGTGGATCAGCTATGCAGTGCTCGTGACGGCAAGGCCAGCACCCCGGGTGTAAAAGTGGATCAGCTCTGCACTGCTCGTGACTGCAAGGCCAGCACCCCGGGTGTGAAAGTGGATTAGCAATGCAGTGCTCCTGCAGTCCTGGCTGCAAGGCCAGCGCCAGGGGTGTAAAAGTGGATCAGCAGTGCAGTGCTCGTGACGGCAAGGCCAGCACCCCGGGTGTAAAAGTGGATCAGCTCTGCACTGCTCGTGGCTGCAAGGCCAGCACCCCGGGTGTGAAAGTGGATCAGCAATGCAGTGCTCCTGCAGTCCTGGCTGCAAGGCCAGCGCCAGGGGTGTAAAAGTGGATCAGCAATGCAGTGCTCGTGACTGCAAGGCCAGCGCCAGGGGTGTAAAAGTGGATCAGCAATGCAGTGCTCGTGACTGCAAGGCCAGCACCCCGGGTGTAAAAGTGGATCAGCTATGCAGTGCTCGTGACGGCAAGGCCAGCACCCCGGGTGTAAAAGTGGATCAGCTCTGCACTGCTCGTGACTGCAAGGCCAGCACCCCGGGTGTGAAAGTGGATTAGCAATGCAGTGCTCCTGCAGTCCTGGCTGCAAGGCCAGCGCCAGGGGTGTAAAAGTGGATCAGCAGTGCAGTGCTCGTGGCTGCAAGGCCAGCACCCCGGGTGTAAAAGTGGATCAGCTATGCAGTGCTCGTGACGGCAAGGCCAGCACCCCGGGTGTAAAAGTGGATCAGCTATGCACTGCTCGTGACTGCAAGGCCAGCGCCAGGGGTGTAAAAGTGGATCAGCAATGCAGTGCTCGTGACTGCGAGGCCAGCACCCCGGGTGTAAAAGTGGATCAGCTATGCAGTGCTCGTGACGGCAAGGCCAGCACCCCGGGTGTAAAAGTGGATCAGCTCTGCACTGCTCGTGGCTGCAAGGCCAGCACCCCGGGTGTGAAAGTGGATCAGCAATGCAGTGCTCCTGCAGTCCTGGCTGCAAGGCCAGCGCCAGGGGTGTAAAAGTGGATCAGCAATGCAGTGCTCGTGGCTGCAAGGCCAGCACCCCGGGTGTAAAAGTGGATCAGCTATGCAGTGCTCTTGACGGCAAGGCCAGCACCCCGGGTGTAAAAGTGGATCAGCTATGCACTGCTCGTGACTGCAAGGCCAGCACTCCGGGTGTGAAAGTGGATCAGCAATGCAGTGCTCCTGCAGTCCTGGCTGCAAGGCCAGCGCCAGGGGTGTAAAAGTGGATCAGCAATGCAGTGCTCGTGGCTGCAAGGCCAGCACCCCGGGTGTAAAAGTGGATCAGCTATGCAGTGCTCGTGACTGCAAGGCCAGCACCCTGGGTGTGAAAGTGGATCAGCAATGCAGTGCTCCTGCAGTCCTGGCTGCAAGGCCAGCGCCAGGGGTGTAAAAGTGGATCAGCAATGCAGCGCTCGTGGCTGCAAGGCCAGCACCCCGGGTGTGAAAGTGGATCAGCTATGCAGTGCTCGTGACTGTAAGGCCAGCACCCCGGGTGTAAAAGTGGATCAGCAATGCAGTGCTCGTGGCTGCAAGGCCAGCACCCCGGGTGTAAAAGTGGATCAGCAATGCAGTGCTCGTGGCTGCAAGGCCAGCACCCCGGGTGTAATAATGGATCAGCTATGAAGTGCTCGTGACTGCAAGGCCAGCACCCCGGGTGTAAAAGTGGATCAGCAATGCAGTGCTCGTGGCTGCAAGGCCAGCACCCCGGGTGTAAAAGTGGATCAGCAATGCAGTGCTCGTGGCTGCAACCGCAGTAGTAGTACGAGAGAACTTAGCATACACATACAGAAAGCGTGATGCATAGATGGGTACACCAGCCACGCGGGCTTCACTTGATGCGACACAGCATGGGATAGATCAACGGTGCTGAGCGGAGCGAGTTCCATCTCCCCATTACACACCAGAACCTCCCATTGTATTTTATTCTTTCTCTATGCTACACAGGTTACTCTGAGTGGTGGAACACCGCTCACGTTGTCCTGGACAAAGAGCAAAACAAATACAAACGTCTTCCAGGCCCAGGTACCAGAAGGCATGGCGTTCACCACTCTGTTCGTCAACGGCGTTCGGCAGATCCGTGCACGCTACCCCAACGGTGATCCTCAGCAGATGTCCGGCGTGTGCTATTATGTCAGTCAAGAGGGCGACGAAGGTTGTCAAGGTTACGCCACGGCGAGCGGTGCAATATCCGAGGACGCCAGGCTTGACCACCTCTTCAAAGATCGCCAAGGTAACACTGATTTTTCAGTACTTGCATTGTCAAACGTTCCCGTGTGCACATGCGTTACAACGATGCACCTGCAACTTTTATGCGGGCGAAATAATTCAGACGTACTTTACAAGAGCATGAAAGCATGTGGGGGTCGACGTCCACTCCTATTTTTATCTATTGTAATCTCAATACTCGCTTCATGGGTGCAGCGAATAGGATTTTAGGTCTTTGATCACTTTGTGGTGGGTCTGATCAACTCACCTCCCTCCACTTTAGGAGCTACATCTGTGTCTTGATACATAGAGAGTGATGGTGTTTCTGCAGCTGTGCATTGATACATAGAGAGTGATGGTGTTCCTGCAGCTGTGTATTGATACATAGAGAGTGATGGTGTTCCTGCAGCTGTGCATTGATACATAGAGAGTGATGGTGTTCCTGCAGCTGTGCATTGATACATAGAGAGTGATGGTGTTGCTGCAGCTGTGCATTGATACATAGAGAGTGATGGTGTTCCTGCAGCTGTGCATTGATACATAGAGAGTGATGGTGTTCCTGCAGCTGTGCATTGATACATAGAGAGTGATGGTGTTCCTGCAGCTGTGTATTGATACATAGAGAGTGATGGTGTTGCTGCAGCTGTGCATTGATACATAGAGAGTGATGGTGTTGCTGCAGCTGTTCATTGATACATAGAGAGTGATGGTGTTTCTGTGGATGAGAAAAACTCAGACCTCCAGCCATGTCTCACACAAACTGTGAATTATGAAAATCTCGTTATCCTTTAGAACGCAATGATACCAACTCCATTCCCCTGCTATTCTCTCTGGTTGTGTGACTTGTTTTACATTATAGACGGTAGCGGGGCGGAAGATCTGGACGCTTCTCAAGACCTCCACTCGCACTCGCCACTGCAGACAGCAGCAGCAGCACCCTCACCCAGTGACACGATGATAAGTGTGGATAAACCAGTTCGTCCACATCATGTCACTGGTGATGATCACTGGTCATCGTTCCACTATCATACATACTCCGCTCTAGACGGTGTGCCCGGACTTCAGCCCGTCTACTCATTCTGGAACGATCCGTACCGTGATCGGCCAAAGGGAATCAAATACGGCGCAGAGATGGCCAACAGGACGGCAACGTGGAGTAATCCCAGCACCGGCGTTGTTCATATGTTCCACACTCAGTACTGGGGAAACTGGATGTTTCAGGTGAGCCGTCCTGTGACCTGGTTACTCATAACGTCACAAGGGCTAGTCATGTGACCTGTTTTGCATGACGTCATCAATGGCTGGTCATGTGATGTGGATTTGTCATGTGACCTGATTGCACATGATGTCATCAATGGTTTGTCATGTGAGCTGCTTACGCATGATGTCATTAATGATTGGTTATGTGACCTGCTTATGCATTATGTCATCAATGATGAGTCATGTGGCATGCCCAGTGCTTTTGTAGCCAGTGTTTGCGGGTCTGAATATCGTGACACAAGGGTATTCAGGACATCTGCCTATAATTTTAGCAATCTCTATCTCCTGTTCGGTCACCGACGCTCATGACGCTTGGAATTTGATGGGTTTGAAGCGGAGGGGTGGGAAGGGGGGGGGACCAAGGGTTGGTCATGTAACGGGGGGAGTTGTCATGCGGCCAGGAATCGGTCAGACTGCCACGGCTGGTCAAGACCAGGAATCGGTCAGACTGCCACGGCCGGTCAAGACCAGGAATCGGTCAGACTGCCACGGCCGGTCAAGACCAGGGAGTCTAGCGTAGAGGGAGGGGACACGAATGCCTGTAACGCTAAACGATATGGGTGTTGCTCCTGGGTTCCCTATTCCAGCCGCCCTTGGGGCAGGGTCGATATATAACACGCTGTTGTATGGCATCGCTGGACTGGGTCATTGCTTTCAATGGGATGACCGGGGCCGGCGCCCTCATTGCTTTCAATGGGATGACCGGGGCCAGCGTCCTCATTGCTTTCAATGGGATGACCGGGGCCGGCGCCCTCATTGCTTTCAATGGAATGACCGGGGCCGGCGCCCTCATTGCTTTCAATGGGATGACCGGGGCCGGCGCCCTCATTGCTTTCAATGGGATGACCGGGGCCGGCGTCCTCATTGCTTTCAATGGGATGACCGGGGCCGGCGCCTCATTGCTTTCAATGGGATGACCGGGGCCGGCGCCTCATTGCTTTCAATGGGATGACCGGGGCCGGCGCCTCATTGCTTTTAGCGCTCACACGCACTGTAGTTCACACGCATACTCTGTTAAAATGGGACAGCAGTGCAGTGCTTGCGGCTGCAAGGCCAACGTCCCGTGGTGGCCGCTTGACTTCTCAACGGATTTCTATGTCGGATACGGTACAATCATGTACTTTGTTGTCATAGTATGTGGCTAGATGTTATGACTGCCTGTTCATCATGATCCAGGGTGAGAAGTGGGAAAGCAGCTCACAATCAACTCAGTGTCTCCGTCAGAAATCTGAATCCGTCGGCTGCATGTGTACACGTGTGTGGGTGCACGTTTGTGTGTGTGTGTGTGTGTGTGTGTGTGTGTGTATGTGTGTGTGTGTGTATGTGAACATGTGTGTGTGTCTGCACATGTGTGTGCTCATACATCCGTACAGCTTGACAGCGTGAATACAAAGAAACACGAGCTGTATTTCAAGTACGGTGGTTGGCAAGAAGCGCGCGGTGGAAATGCTGGTGAGAATCATTACTACGTTGAGAACATAGCCGAGGAGTTGGACTCGCCGGGAGAGTGGTTTTTGGACACTGACACATCAACACTCTATTTCTACCCCAACGCCACACAATGTGCTGATCTGCAGCATGCTGAAGTGGTTGCTCCGCAGCACTCCAGTCTAGTGCAGTTACGTGGCAGCGGTTCCTCACGTCCCGTCAGGAACATCCACTTTGCCGGTCTGACGTTCACTGAAACGCGTACCACGTTTCTGGATTACTACGAGCTGCCGTCGGGCGGTGATTGGTCGATACATCGCAACGCCGCGTTCTTCATTCAAGACGCCTCGGACTGTACAGTGACGAATTGTACGTTTGACGCGGTCGGCGGCAACGCTATCTTCCTGTCCGAGTATGTACGCAACTGCACCGTATCGCACAACGAGATCACACTGACAGGCGACAGTGCCGTCGTGGCGGTCGGGCGTGCGGGTATGATGGACGGCATGCAGCCCTCGTACCCGGCCCGCAATCTCATCAGCAACAATCACATCCACGATTTCGGTATGTACGGCAAGCAAGTCTCCTGCTACTTCCAGGCGCTAGCCTGCGGGAACATGTTCGTAGACAATGTCTGTTATAACGGTCCCCGCGCTGGTATCAACTTCAACGATGGCTTTGGCGGTGACACTCTCCTGCGCGGAAACCTGATCTTTAACATGGTGCGTGAGACCGATGACCATGGTATGTTTAACAGCTGGGATAGACAACCCTACATCACGCCAGCACAGTGTACCGATGGGCCGCCAAGTATCGTGCCAGCGCCAAATCACATCACGCAGAACTTCATCATCAATGGCTACGCAGGCCGCTGGTCTATTGACCACGATGACGGGTCGGCGTACTACAACAACAGTGGTAACTTTATGGTGTTTGGCGGAGTGAAGGCATACCTAGGGCACAACAAGATGACCGGACCGGGCAATGTCATCGTCTATCCGGGAATACCCGCTCGTTCGGCTGGCAAACGTGCCTGTCAGTGTGATGATAACGGTGAGTTTGCCGATCAGTACTACATTGGCAACCAGTGCTTCACGCCCGATGGTGTCTTCTACACGCTGTACAAATGTGACCCGCAAACCCTCGCACAGCACGTCTTCCAAACAAGGAACAACCGTCACTACTCACCCCAGGCAAACTTCCGTGTGCAGTGCGGCAAGAAGACGTTCCCGTTCGCCGAATGGCAGGCGGCCGGCCAGGACTTCAATAGCTCTGTGTCTGACCTACCGTCACCTGAGCAAATAGTCACCATTGGTATGAGTGTTTTGCAGCAAGTCTGAGATATTAAATTAATCATCTCAGTTTTGTGCCATTTTGTCGCACTTGCTGACTGTATAAGATCTGGTTACGTTGGTGGACAGTTGGTCATAACTCGTAACATGGTGTCATTCTTCTTTTCACAATAATTTAATTGGCTCACCTTCCGAGTTAAATAATAATTGTAGAAAGGAAGAGGACATATGGAAACGAGTTAAGAGTAATTCTCCATCACTGTAACCAGATACTATATACAGTCAGAAAGTGCAACAACTAGGCACAAAGCTGACAAAGTACTGAGACATTCGACGTCCTGACACCTAGCTTCAACACATTCGACATTCGACAGCCTTCCAACTCGGAAGGTTCAAGGTTATGGAAAGACCAAAGAGGGGTAGGTAAGAGCAACAAAAACGAGCACAAGCTACAGTCCTAACGGAACAAAGAATGTCGATTGTTACTGGACGATGACGACACCAGTAGGACCGTCACGAACCATACGGCGAAACGTACGTCGTGTGAAACAACTCGTTTTGTAGTCAACTAGTCCATCACAATGTCATGCATGAGGAGTACCGTAGGAGTTTGGCTTTCGGCTTGTACAATTCGTTTTCGCAAAGCTTCCCCCTTCTTTACTTATCTTTGATATTTATGAGCCACCCGAGTTGGGTGGTGTGCTGCTTTGCTGCTTCGAATTGTAATTAGACCGCTTTTTCAAGTATCCTACTGGTCTCGCCATGGTCCAGTAACAATTGACATTCTTTGTTCCGTTAGGACTGTAGCTTGTGCTCGTTTTTGTTGCTCTTACCTACCCCTCTTTGGTCTTTCCATAACCTTGAACCTTCCGAGTTGGAAGGCTGTCGGTTAGCGGTACAGAGATGTGTTGAAGCTAGGTGTCAGGACGTCGAATGTCTCAGTACTTTGTCAGCTTTGTGCCTAATTGTTGCACTTTCTGACTGTATATAGCATCTGGTTACAGTGATGGAGAGTTACTCTTAACTCGTATCCATATGTCCTCTTCCTTTCTACATTTATTATTGGCTCATCATCCGAGTAACAATAATATTTATGACCCACCCAAGTTGGGTGGTGTGCTGCTTTGCTGCTTCGAATTGTAGTTAGACCGCTTTTTCAAGTATCCTACTGGTCTCGTCATCGTCCAGTAACAATCGACATTCTTTGTTCCGTTAGGACTGTAGCTTGTGCTCGTTTTCGTTGCGCTTGCCTTCTCCTCTTGGGTCTTTTCATAACCTCGAACCTTCCAAGTTGGAAGGCTGTCGGTTAGCGCTACGGAGATGTGTTGAAGCTTGGTGTCAGGACATCGAATGTCTCAGTACTCTGTCAGTTTTGTGCTTAGTTATTGCACTTTCTGACTGTATAATAGTATCCAGTTACAGTGATGGAGAGTTACTCTAAACTCGTATACATATGTCCCTTTCTTTTCTACATTTATTTATGGCTCAACATCCGAGCTTCAAATAATAATAATAATAATAAACTACTCTAGAATGGGAACGGAAGAATCACCTGACCAAACAAACGCGCCAGAATCAACTTGGAATCCCTTGACATAACAATTCCATGATGTCGTTGTGGAACCACGGCTCTCTTCTCTTTTACCCAACTCCAGTTTCCTTGAGAGAGGCAAGGTACTTCTGAGTGCATGATTTGAGGCAATTGAGCCTGTTGCTACATTGATTGGCTTGTGCCAACCATTTTCATTTTTGATTCCGGAAAAAAGAATGATCATTCCAGCATGTAAGTTGGAATGATCAGTGATTCCCATTCTGGAATGTGACCAACCTAGCGGAATTATTTGACCAAACAAACGGGCAAGAATAATTCCCAGTGATTCCTGTTGTGGAATGTGACCAACCAAACGCAACCTGATTACACCTAAAATGGCACTGGAGTCCACACTGTTTATGAAGGGTAGGCTGGTCACCAAATTCTACATTACACCTGAAACCTGACAGGTCCGTGATACAGAAATTTTACTACACCTAATTTTTAAAATTTAGGGGTGAAAATTGGCACTGAGATCCCGAGTTCGAGTTCTAGTACCGTAGAATCCCGCGGATAAGCCCATCCGCGTATTCGCCCATGCCCGCGCAAAAGCCCAGGGTTTGTTCGAACATCACAAAGCTTCATCGTACAAGCCCATGGGCCTAGGTCATACCGAGAGTCCATAAATCATGGACTCTTGGCCATACCATGTACGTAGTCATTCACATTAGAGAGGTTCCGGGGTACGATTTTCCGTGCCAAAATCCGTATGGGCGCTACGGATTTTTTCCAGGCGTGCTCCATACGATTTTTCGGCACGAGAATCCGTGTGGACTGGCTTTCATACGAACCATGCTTCGTATGGAGATTTTGCGTCATCGGGTGCAGAAAGATTTTTCGCGTACAAATTTGGTACGAGAAACATCGATTTTTCGCGGGAAGTTTTGATCTCGGTACAAATTTTCAAAATAAAAAGGCATAGCGCGGGAATGTGACGTGTTTGCGATCGTAACCTAGGCAATGACGGCAAACACATAAGTAATAATAAGTTCCGTACCCCGGAACTTTTCACTGCTCGAAAACGACGTATAAAAAATCCGTAGAGCCTCCACGGATTTTGGCACGAAAAATCGTACTCCGGAACCTCCCTATTATAGTTTTTTTCGTACATTTCAGCACAATCATCGGTTGTTTTTGTTTCCACAGTGGTTTTCAGCAATGTACTTCACACTTCCTTGATACTTTTCAATAGCACAACTTGGTGTCGGCGTGTAAGCCCATGCCCGGGTATAAGCCCATGTTCTCGTATAAGCCCACCGAAATGTCCTTGTGAAACAGATAAGCCCATGGGCTTATCCTCGGGATTCTACGGTACTTCGAAGTACTCTGATTTTCTCAGATCGAATATTCAGCATTGCGAGCGCCCAACTCAAATTCTCTGCCATTTCAACAAAATGTATCGCAGATCGCTCAACTTTTTTTACATGAGAGCTGAGAAACATGCCTTTGCGATGACGTGTACTATCTTTGGCTGTGTGGGCCGCGAGTCAGGGAAAAACCCCAAAACGAGTTCAAAATGCACGCGCCCGAGGTGACTCTGCTGAGCGAATTTAGTTCGAGTCTCATAACTCCGCTCTCCGACCTCAGATCGCCTTCGGGTTTTTTCGAGCCGATAGCTGAGACAATTCTAATGTCGATAGATCTTTCGATGGTCCGATTTGGTCAAGGGACGGCCGAGTTACGCCAGGTTGCGCTTTGAAAAGTATGCACTGTACACTGGTACGGATATATCCGTACTATGGGCCTCAAAGGGTTAACAAGAACACAACAAAAGTAAGCTACAGCTGCATGAAGAACGTAGCGTCGATTATCAAAGGGCACAATGCTGCAAAACTTCACTCGCGACCGCCAGTTGTGCCATGCAATTGTCGGGTCAAGGCGTCGTGCCCCCTCAACGGTGACTGCCAGTCTTCCGACGTCGTGTACGAGGCGCATGTAGCATCCAACGAAGTCAAGACCTACACACATGTGTACGTCGGCATGACTGCTACCACATTCAAGCAGCGCTACAACAAACACACTTCGGACTTCCGCCATGAAAAGTACGCCGCATCGACTAAGTTGTCCAAGCACATCTGGGATCTGAAAAAACGAGAACCGCGGATTCGACATCAGATGGGAGATCAAGGATAGAGCACCTTCGTACAGTAACATCAGCAAGAAGTGTGGCCTATGCTTAACCGAAAGGTTCCACATCCTGAAAGCTTCAAAAGCTACCTCCCTAAGCAAGAGAAGTGAGCTGGTATCTAAATGCCCTCACCACATTGAGGAATGAGAACTCTCTCAGCTGACTCGGCAGGAATACGTCAATGATGGTAGTGAACAGAGTTGCCAGTGTTGTTCTGTTGCGTGGCAGGAAAGTATATTTAAGGACCTGGAAAAGAAAACCGAGAAGATGTGACGTGGATACAGTTTAGAAACTCGTATTGTTCACATTCCAGTCCACCCATACACCGAGCAGCACGCTTCACATTGCCAAGTTAAACGATACTACACAAAGTGGCTATCGTCCATGTTGACCTGTGCTAGCAGAAATTAAAATTGAAATTCATGTCCATGGTTAACTACGTGAAGAGTTTCAAGTTGCTCGTGGCTTTGCAAAACAAAACTATTGGATTTCAGGCAAGTCTGTTTTACTGAGGTTTTCTGATTTTATTTTGAGCTTCAACGCCATTGTTGTTATATACATTCAAACCATAGCCTACACCTGTCCACGCCCTGGCCCAGCACTGCACAAGAAGAACAAAATAACAAGTTAATTAAAGCTTATGGCTGATTCATATGGTGGTAAATACACACCTAGCAATAGGGCGGTAAGAACATGCCTGCCCACAAACGCTTTCTAAGCTGCAAAGTTATCATCATCTTGTAGTTCTTTGGTCCTTTTTGCTTTTACCATAGAAAGAAAGAAATTACATAATTATGACAAGTACTCAATCTGCGGACAGAACTGTTTCGTCCTTTGTGGACTCGTCAGCGCAACACAGAGGAAATGAGGCCGAACCTGATAGCAATGGAAATAAAAATTTCCAATGAGGCCCGAACAAAAAACGAGGAATTATGACAAGTATGTAGTATTTGCTTATGGTGTTTGTAGTAATTGTACTGAGTTCACAACTCACTCCATGTATTGCGTTAATTAAAGCTACTTAAAAAGTTAATACATTGTGCTGCAATATTTAACAACTGAATATTTTCATTCCCTTCTCATCATGGCCATTTGCTTGTGTTTTGCTAGTGTCATGTGAAGTAAGCCCTCTCAGGCTACAGCTACTGCACACTAGTATCCTACATTTTCAATAAACCTGGAATATTGCCCATACCTCTGGTATTGCCAACCACTTTGTTTGCAGCCAGGATTGAACAGCCTTGTGGTCCTGCCACACCTGTGACTCCTGCAGCTTGAGCTCAAGCTGGCGATACCCACTGTCAACTGGGCCTTTCTGTGCTGGTGGCTCATAGGCCAAGTCTCGAAGCATGTCCAAGAGGCTGCTCGCTTCATCTTGCGACAAGCCATGTTTGCTGTCTTTCACCCACCTGCAATTGATGCAACAAAAAGTACATCACACCTCATAATAGAGAAGCAACCACCACCCGTGAGACACACACACACGCGCGCACACGCGCTCAGATATGAGACGAGGTGCAGTGCAGGTACGGCATGGCAACATTGCAAAGAAGAGACGGATATGAATGGAGAGTGCATATGACAACAGGCTCGTCACGCTCCCCCCCCCTCCCCCTCATTTAGTGGAACGCTTCGGTAAAGACTTCAGTGGAGAAAGACACAGGTGAAAAAGGCTTTAATACTAAAGTGGGGCTATATATAATTATAAGAATCTAGCAAAATCCATATTGCATTCACCTACATTCACATACTGAAGTTACCCTACCTGAGCCAGCACTGTTCTCTATGCAAGTCACAGAGCATCACTCGAACACCGGGAGACACACGACGAATGGCTAACATTTCAGCCTCCGAATAGTCAGTCATGAAGAATTCAGGAGACCAATTCGGATTCTTTCCACGAATAATCTAGACCACAACAAAATCATAGATTTTTTAACACACCCATCATTACCATTTAATTTAACCAGATAATCTTGACAACTTACACTGGGATGATGTGGCAACTAGCAAATAGTGGTCACTGGTGAAACAATTATACCGAATACTGAGCCAGTAATAAAATTTAATGTAAAAAAGAGAAGAAAACACATGAGAACGAGTTATGCAGCAACTATCCACGAGTGTAACAAGACTGTATCATCTTGTTACAGTCCTGGATAGTTGCTGCATAACATAACTCTCGTGTGTTTTCTTCTCTCTTTACATTCGAGTACTCGCTTGGGTTTTTTCTAAAATAATCGTACTCGGAATAAATCAGAGTACTCGTTCATGGTACATGCATTGACCATTGCAATCTGCAGTTTCAGAGCAGCAGTCAGTAGATATTGATGTGCAGACTGTGTGGTGAACATTTGTACATGAGTAGAGAGAGCCCAAATGACCCACCAATCAATATACATGTTCAGTGCCTGAGAAAAATGACTGCCACATGGTTCAATCGGGGTCGTATAATTTGATTTTTTAAGGCCCTTGGTGTGGAATTTTTAGGAGATAAAGAACACTCAAATACTCGAAAAATCGATCGGAGAAAATCAGAGTACTCAAACTCGGGATCTCAACGCCAAATTTCACCCCCACTAATAAATCATTTTTTTAAAGTTCTGAACTAACTAACTTACCTCCAGAGCCTCCGCAATGTCACCTTCGCACTCACTCTGAATGACAAACTCAGCAACTACCATATACTTGGTTGCCGTTGGCACGACCAGAAAGATCAAAGCTACATTGTACTTTGTCGTTCTGTATGTTGCATCAATTAACACAAGCTGGCCGTACTTAGAGAGCAGCCGCTTTTGCCATTGTTCCTGGTGGATAAATAGGAGGCGTGTGCTGAGTTGGTTGTCCAGAGTGGGTAGGGCTTCATCGTAGTCCCCACCTCCACTCCCTACAGGAAACAATAGCAAACATAGGAAGAAAGCTCACGACCCAGGCAGATGGTAGGTGTACCGCCACTCTAAAGGATCATTACGTTGTAGTAGAATTGCACAGATGCAGCTTTGAATATACATGTACCTGTAATCCATGTACTCCAATGAAGGCATAGGTCGTGAATATTGGATGCCATGGCAAAATGTACATAACGCAATTACCTAGGAAGACATTCGGCATCTGCTGCCGTTCTTCTTCTTCTCGAAGTCCGTCGGATCCTTCTTTTGCTTCAACCTATGGACGAAATGTGATATCCGGGTGTCTCGCATGTTCTCTCCAACTTTCCACCTAAGGACAGATAAATCACATTACCAATATAGAGTATTTTTATGATGGTTTAATAGATCGCGGTCTTTAATACTGGATACCTGTAGAAGAAGGGCTACGAGGGAGAAAAGCCACAAGGTCAATTGTTACAAAGAAAGTAAAAGGGATAACTTACTTTCAGAAAAATAATATGAAAGTATGGTTCATGTCCATGGTGATGCATACATGAATCACATTTGATGCAACAGTGGGTTCAAATCCTGCTTGGAACAGGACGGATTACTTCGTTGATATGGGCCAGTTATAAAATCCCTTCCGGAGACATAGAATGCAGCCACCACATTATAGTTGCATCTTCATAGTACCTTCATTCCAAGCTCTAATTGATCCACAACTGACATTTGAAGAGAGCGCAAAGAAGAAAACACGTGCCAGCGTACATCCTTGGCGTGAGGATGGTATGCACGGGACAAGCCTGCTGTGCTCTCCATTTTCAAGACGTTGGATATGTCACGCGGGCTTCGTAAACCAGCTACCACGCACTCTTTAATGCGAGCTATAACAGAAGGGTGTACCCTTTGGCTTAGTTGTGAGGCTGCCTTGCCAAGCATGGTGGTGACATCGTGACCAGGGTGACACTGACCAGCACTCAAAGGATACTGGAGAAGGAATCTATGAGGAGAGAGCAGAAAAAGCACACATCATTATTATGTGAGGTATTCAAAGACAGTGTCCAGACTCCCAGAACGTGGTTCTGAAAGTTTCATCATCAGTGCAAATAATGTATTCATTGCAGCTACTAGCAACGTTAGTAAAGCAGTAAAAACAGACAGGATCTACAGTTGACTTCGCTACTAACGACTGCGGATATAACAACAAGTTGTGAATAATGACAGAATTTCCATAACAATCAGCTCATCGGTCAATTTCCATAACTGTAATACATAAATATAATGAGACTTCGGATATAAGGACTCTTCACGAATAAGGACACTTTTCTGATGCCCCGCCAAGTGTCGCTATACGCAAAGTAGGCTGTACATGTACAGTGTGTATGGGTTATAGCGTGGTCATGTAAAAGAATAATTCTACTGCCTACTACAGTACGAGAATGAACTCTCACATGTTTTCATAATCATAACATGGATTTCATGTGCACATTTATTCTTACAAGCAATTTTACCGTACAGTAGAATATATCGGTCCTAAGAATGGACTTTGTGTAGCGAAACATGCCAGATCAGTACAAAGTATATCGCCTGTAGTAATAACATCCGTCCAAAGCAGTTCTGATCTGACTCGCGTTGGGTCGTAGTGCTGCAGGTTCAACTATTGTGGTCATGTAACTCATGTTGCATAGCCACATGGTAATAGGCGATTCAGGCTACGGCCAAATGTGACCACGTTTCTACGACTCAGATGTATTTGATCAGAGATTGTGCATAAAATTTTGAAACATGACTGCATCACCATGGAAATTAAAGTTCAGACGTGATTTTGGTCGTAGTCTGAATCGCCTATAAGCCTATGTGACTGTGACCAGCCGCATGCACATTGCACAGTAGCACTAACTTGTATGTATGATGATCTTCCTGCCTCCTCGCACATGCACATGACATGTCACACTTGATTTATCGTGTGTAAGAAATATCGGAAATAAGAATAGAAAGTCGTTTTTCAAACACCCACGCTATAACCGATACCTACTGTACATGCATAACGTCTGAAAAAATTGTTGCACGGTCCCTGCTGGGAAAGAAAAGGCACCATAGTTTAGAGTGGTTGATTACTAAGATTAGGCATGTAGTTATGGGCAGGCTTTTCCTTCACCACTCCTAAAACTGCATGTATAGAAACCTATCAACTGCATTATCAACCTATTTACCTTTCTTCTGTAGCCAACTTCGAAAAATCCTTACTGCTTTTGCACTGTTCAATAGCAGCAGTTAATCTCTGAAGTGTCTCTGCTTTCATTCTGGCATTCGCATCCGTTGGCACAGAAAATGATGGAAACTCCAAAACTCGGTGAGTAGTCGCTGTTGCTATGCAGCCTTTCTTTTTTGAACCTGGACATTATTACAGCAATTGACATGTACAGAAGAGCATGATTTCGCGACTTTGCAGAGTCTGCAGAGAGATGTTATGATTACATAGGGGAAGAGGCCGGACCCTTCCACTAGAACGACATAAAAGCGTCAAAGATGAGTTTGGACGCTTCTTGCAGCTTCATTATATTGTAATGAATAAATATGTTGTGCACTAACAGGCACATCTCAAATTGCAAACAGTTTTTTACAGTTTAGTAACAATTCTGTATTCACTCAACGTTTCAGTCTATGACCATCATCAGGAACGAGGAAATGACGGCTGGGGCCTGTTATAGTCCCTCAATTACTCTTGGGGGTTATGTACTCTTGATTATATCCATACACATTCGCAACACTCTCCAACCGGTCTCTGGGCTACACCAACCACTAAAAGAAAAAAGCTAAAGTCATCCAAATGTTCGGGCAATCTTCAGGACGACCGTTCGGAGAGTGTTCAAGTGTCATGGCCAGTTAATGAGCGCAGGGATGTGACACAAGGTAGCAATGGCTCCAATATACCTTGAAGAGAGAGCCGCCTTGATATCTTCTCATGGCTGGGATTCGAGGAAGCCTGGTCCGCAGGTGACCGCGTTGCGTCGCTTGTGTCCGTAGGCTACGAAGAAAGAGAACAACAAAAGTCCAGCCAGATGATGGCATGGCACACTACACTACAGAATGATGCACACAGGATACGCAGGGCAAAGCAGCTGATACCATTGATTTGATTGATTGATTGATTTTATTTTACTTCGCAAGTTCAAACGGGTTCCTGGCCCAGTTATATGAAAGCGAAGGATAGAATTTGCCAAAATCCTAATGAGCAAAAGCATAGGCAATATTATCATAGAAGTGGAGTACCGTAAAGTACCGCCAGAGCGCCCCACCATCTCATCCTTTCGTGGTCGTATTGTGGAGGTGGTCTGCTGTCTGTAGGTCATACGACATGAACCTTGTACACATATTGCACGTTTTGCAGTCTATCCGTACCTTCAAGAGGGCACAAGCTCCACATAAAAACCGGCCAAGTGTGACCTTAGTACACTAAGATTCTCACATCGTACACACTTCGTTGCACTCTGCAATACGATTTTCCTTTCTCTGGCTGTAAAATCAAGGTGGGGCGCTCTCGCGAGACGGGGCGCTCTGGCGGTACTTTACGGTACTATGCGAGCGAGAATACTGAGAAGAAAGGAACATGTCAAAACCTGACGAAACACAACCTATTTCAGGCATACATAAGGAAGGCAGGCTAGCTTAAAATCTTGCAATCTGGATACGGTGCGCACCTCTCTAGGCAAACTGTTCCACAGCAATGCTCCTGTGGTGGCGAATCTCGTTTGGCCACACCGACTGCGAGCTGGCTGGCTGAGCAGACCATTGGCATGCTGATGGCGCGTACTTCTTCCGCTGCATGCTGCTGGTTGTACATTCTTCATTTCGTTTTCCCATCCTTCACGCCACCCCCTCGGTCAGAATCGAACTTAGGCTGTGTTTACATGAGAAATTTCAACCCGGAACTCGACCCGGGTTGAAAGTCTGTACGATAGACAAAAGAGGTGAGCGTTTAGGCCTCGGTCACACTACGGCAAAAATGCTGCGTCAGCGTCAGAATCATGAGCTTTTCCATGGCAACTGACGCAACGCGGGAAGTTTGAGCGTCAGACGCTGCTGCGTCTGACGTGGGGAAATCGGCTGCGTTGCCGCTGGTGGGAGTGACGCTTGGCGGAAAAACAGTGTCTTTCAAGTAAAATTAGTTTCAAGACATTTGTCTTTGCTTGAGTTGAGCAGTTATTCGACATTCGTCTGTTCAAGGTTTGTTTTGTTCCCTCTTTTTGTTCGAGATGAGTCCGTGGACCTACGAGGCCGAGGCTGCTCTGCTCCGAACCTGGCGGAAGAGCGAGGCGTTTTCTGAGAAGAAAATGATGTCGAGAAAGGACCAGTTGTTTGAGTGGGTCATCGGCCAACTGGAGCCTGTTGACTTGTGAGTGTTGTGTTGTCGTCAAGAGCCCCAAAAAGGACAACCAGTATGACGAAGTCAGGAGAAACACAGCTGCGATGCGGACTTTTCTTGCCTGATCAATGACACTACAACTGAAAATGGCTTCAAATTCGGAAAGAAACAACAACGATCGTGCACGCGTGGACCTACATGTAGTACCAAGAGTACATAACCCACTCTTGGTAGTACCTTTCGTCTTCTTGTAATCCAAAATCAATGAAAAATTCGAAAACTTTGTCCGACAATTTTTTTGTATAATAAGCAAAAGGCCGGTTTCCGTGAGAATCCGTGTCGTCATTGAGTTTTCCTGGTGGTTTTGTGACGTAGACAAATGCGTCAAGCCGCGGCAGTCATGAGCTGCAAAAAAACAAAACACTGTGTGACCCCACGTCTCCGTCAAGTGCTGCGGCTTGACGCTGCGTCCAGCTTCAAACTGCCGTAGTGTGACCGAGGCCTTACATGAAGACAGTTGACCAGGGTCAAATACTGATATGCCGCCAAAAGTCCACTTCTACAGTCCTGTATGGTCACGTGAATCCGTTCGCGCGAAATTTGCATCTGCAGTGCTGTTCAAACCTGGCGCGAGATACGCACAGAAGTACGTTTGTACGATTTTCTTGACCCGGATTGATTTCAACCCACCCCTTGGGGGGAGGGTTGATTTCCCCAAGGGGAGGGTTGAAATCAACCCGGGGCGAAATTTCAACCCGGGTCAAGCGCAATGCGTCATGTAAACGCGCCATTCATTTTGTGTACATGGCGGGTTGAAATCTGACCCGGGTTGAAACGCTTCATGTAAACACAGCCTTATTGCTCTGGGGAATAGGTAAATACACACGGAGCAGCGTATGGCATACAAACATGTACAGACAGACTAATAATATAATTTTCATATTATAACCCCCGACGACACCGACCTGTTTAGCTTCATGGCATCTTTCCTTCCCGAACTGACACTCTTGCCGGCCGAGCACGCAGAAGGGGACTCCATGGAAATCAATAGGGACACACATTCGGTGATGCTGCCAGACATGTCGAAGGTCCTTGGCCGCGAGGATATCGATGGCACTGGAAGACAATGAACACAAGGTGACCACATATACAGTCCGCATACTGCTATTTTCGGTTGCGCTCACCTTCCCCTCCTTATGTTATTTCTATAACAATTTCGGTAAGTGTAATTCCGACACACGCGGGAAGTAGTTTTACACTTGCGGTCAATTTCCGGACCACATTGACAACTGCACAACTTGACATCGTAAGGACATTCAGCAGACTACACGTTATAGCTCACCTTCCAAGGAAGCCCTTCATCGTACTCCTGACCACAAAGTTTTCCGGTGGCAATTGCTCCTTTAAAAATGCTTCCAGCTCCTCCCTGGAGGCAAAGATTTTGCTGTCGGAGCATGGCGTGCAGCCCACTTCTTCCTCCACTTCCATCGCCTACTGTCCTTCTCTTACTACAATCAACAGTACATAATGTACTCTTGCACAATTATTGTAAACAAACAAACACTAGTGGCTAAAATCTGTGACAGGCGAAAATGAGAATGCACGCAGCCAAGACTAGGCCATCATCTCCTTCATCCATCATCCTGGGGACTTTCAAAATTTTTTAAATAATAATAACAATTACCCAATGCTGTAGACAGCAAGCAAGCTGACTGTGCGTTTGTAATCTCAACAGCCCTCCGACCTGTGCTTATAATGTTGTGACTGTACTTCCAGCACACACTAAACTCTGTACTAATAGGAACGTGCAGCACCTGCAGGTCACAATGCCATCAGTGCTAGTTTTAGTGTATTCTGTGGTTTGGATGATTACAAGTTAGTTGCGTCTCTAGTACACATTGCATAAGCATAATAATCAGGGTGATAATCAGGGAGTCGTAAAATACCGGTATTTTACGACTCCCTGGTGATAATCCTAGGCTACATACTGTGGTGGGGCCATTGATGGTACGTTCACGAAGATCACCAAGCCTGACAGGTTTGGTGATCTCTTTTGGTGCTACAAACAATTCTCTGCTGTTTTGCTCTTTGTTTGCGTAGATAGTCGCGGCCTAGTTCACGTTTGTGGATGTAGCTGCACCAGGCTCTGTTGCAGATGCTGCTGTTTTTAATACAGTTCAACTAAGCCAAATTGCTTGGTGGAGAATGGCTCAATTATCGCACATGGACATGTGGGAATGCTGACATTCGCCCGTATGTTGTTGGAGATAGTGCCTTTGGCCTGAGTCCTTGTGTAATGAAAATTTACAGTGACCCCAATCTAGCGCCAGCTCAAGCAAGTTTGAACTATGCTCCAATAAGGACACGGCGTGTAGTGGAGTGTGCTATAGGGAAGTTGAAAGAGAGGTTCCGTGTCGTTGCTGAGAGCCACAGCAAGGATCCAAAGTTAGTAAGCAAGGTCAACATGCTGTGCTGTGCAATGCACAATATCATTGAGCGCAAGGAAACGGCCTACCTTCCTCACTATCCCAACTATGCACCGCAGCCTCTAGTTGCAATGAATCCATCTGCTGCTACTCTATTTGTGCATGGTCAATGCTCCCCACCTCGCTTACCCCGCACACAGATACACAAACACGCGGATGCACACGGCACACATACGCACATGCACACGACACAAACAGGAAATTATTCATGTAAAATGCCATGCAAAGCAGTGGCCACCGTACTTCAGGAAGTCAGTTGTGGAACAAAATAATTCAACTACAACGTGTAGACAAGCTGACGGCCAAAGCACATTATAGCAAACATGACATTTGCCCAAGGATTGCAGTTTGCAGACCACGCCATGAAAGCAGCGAATACAGAATGTAATATCATACAAAGTGACAAGCAAAGAAGTGGCCACCATACACCAGAGACTTGCAGAAAGTCACATATCCAACAGATAGAAAAGTGAACAGCAATCTGGTACAGCCCACACAAGACAAAGCTGACCTGATACTTGTCCCAGGATCGCAAGTGGCAGATCCTTTTCGATGCATAACATGCAGGTGTACGTTACACGCATGGACAAAATCTGACCGTGTCGCCAGCATACAATGTCATCACATGTATACCCCACAAGTTACACACATGCACAGTAGAAGCACAATGAAAGCAATGGAAAAGTACGATGTGGTTGCTGAAGCATCTTCGCACTTCAAATTCAGACTTCAATGTGGTCGTCACGAGATGATATACCTGCAAGATACAAGTGATGCAGAAAGAAAGCAGAAGGTCATGAGGTAGGCTATGAGACACCACAAACGGGTCACCTACATGTATGTTCAGGGCTAGTGCACTCGCACGCAGAATTATCATAATCGAGCATTTCCCAAACTGAGAAGTGCAAGGAAATCCACTTGCATGCACAGGAGCAATTTTGCCGCTGGTGTGATGCGCAATTCGAGACAATCTGCGATGCTGCGTGCTCACCTCTGATGCCGATTACTTCCTTGCTTAGACCGGCCCGGTCTGCTCTCCCTTCACTCTCTTCTAAATCCTACTTGGAGCAGTAAGGCTGTGTCACTGCTCCTACTAATCATCCAGTTAGGTTGTGGTCATTGTTGTGAAAGCAATATCATCGTCATTGTGGTAATAACATACGTTTTTGCACAGCGGCTGGCGCTAGAACGTGCAGCAAGCAGCACGCTTGTACTTCGGATTTTGCGATTTTTTCGAGGGCAATGGCTTCCTTTTTGCTTTAGCTACCTACGAAGTACGACCAAAAAATCTATGAGAAGTATTTTTGGAGCTGGAGTACGAGTGGGGTTGTCTGATAAGTGCTAGGAGAACCCTCCTTTGTGGCTGTAGAGCGCTAAAACGTGCCCTGTTGGCCGACATATCCGAATTTTTTTCTCCCGGGGGACACCCCCGTTGTACCACTCCCAACCGCCCTGTGACGCCCCTGTCATTGTAGCTTACCTGCTGTCTTTCTTGGAGATGCAGTAGCAGCTGAGGACTTGCATACAATCTCTGTTTCAACTGCAACTATTTCCACAATGTTGCCAGGTATTGGTGCGGGCGACACACGCAGATTCTACACACGCAGAAGGAAAGAACACACCATGAACATATACCTGTTACTACATGTACATGTACATGTTGCCACTGTCAAATATTCCACAGGCAGATGGTGGGGATGGAGAGGAGAGCAACATCAGCAACAGCAGAAGCAGCAGCAGCAATAGCAGCAGCAGCAGTACCACACAGCAATTCACCACACCATACCTCAGATTGTATTCCCGGTATGAGCATAAAATGTCCAGTGGCCTTGTCCTCGCGAAACCGGCTTTCAAACTAGTTCAACAGAATCTACAGCGCACGTTGCACAGGAGAATTCATACTCATTCAACAGAATATACAGCATACATTGCACAGGAAAATGCTTGTACATTGCAGAGGAGAATACTGGCTTTCATACTCGTTCAATAGAATCTACGGTGTACATTTGACAAGAGAATACAAGGCATAACGATTAAGCAAATCTACGCCAATAGTTATGTATGTCCCTGAAGATAGGCTACTGTAAAACCGGAAAATTTCGGTGGAGATTTATTTTCGGTAACTTCGGTTTTACCCACACATCACACACGACAACTTACCTCCACGGTCGACATGAGCTCCCCAGGATCCCCCAGCTCCTCGGGACACACTCTCACCATCGTCGTGGAAACGTTCAGCTCGGCCAGCAGCCGTCGCAAGCCATCAATCTCATACGAGCTGAGACAGGCCATGTCCGAGAGCAGGCAGGACGGCGGTGATGGAGGTGGCTTGCCGCCTTGTGAGCTGTTCCCATCTCCTGACGAAGCAGCAGCAGCAGCAGCTGCCGCCGTCGCTGGCGACTGGGCTGCAGTGTCATCCGTTGACAGCAGTGGGATCTCGGCGCATGCGGGCGCAGGAGAGCGCTTCGCTGCGTCCGTATCTGTCAGCGATCAGACAATCAGAATATACAAGCCCATATTTAGGCATAGGATAGCTGCCGTGAACAGCACTCAACCGGCAACACCCAACAACAAGAGTACTGTAATTTCACAAATTGTTGGTGTACTTTTTTTTCGGTACGTTTGGTGGGTCTGTTTCATACCTAAAGTTTCAATACACCGAACAGACACTAACACACGTAATCCAATAGGGAGCTGCTTCTCTGTACCTAAAAGTTCTGTTCGCCTAACCTGGCCTTTTGCCCTCATACTGAAAAATAGTGAGCACCTAAAATTTCTGAAATTAGAGTATATAACCCCCGAAGAGTGTGAAACTCCCGCACACCCTGCTGTCACCACAGAATTTCAAGTTGACGTCATTTTTATGATGCAATGTTCCACGCACCAGTGATTATTACGACATGTGTACGGCGAATCAACGCATCACACGTTTTTCTTTGCACTAATCTGTACAAGGTCTAATGGGGCTTTGTCCACCACAGATTCCGAATACGTCTGATAAATTGTGATAATACGTGTACTGTGCAGCCTCTTCCCTTGTAAGAATAAGATCCTGTGCTTTGACACAAGAGTACATGGGGTTATGTAATCTTGCTTGACAGGATAACTACATATTTATGTTTGGATACTCCGAAGTGCAGTGATCCTGTTTTCTATTATTGTTGATGATGGTACAAACATAAATATTGCATATACACATCTTCGATATTGAGCTTTTATTAGAGAGGTTAAGATTCACGTTATTTCTGACGTGACGCGAAAGTTCAGCTCGCGTTATTTGGCTGGCACGTCTAAAAACAACGCGAATGACCCGCAGCTCACGTCGAAATCACATCGACAAAGGACATAGCAGCAGAGACAGAATACTTTCTCGTTCTCAGGAAAATAAATTCAACAGCCACGGCCACATGGAGATCGTTTCCCCACATTTTGTATTTTTAAGACACAGAGGGAGTCATAGTGGTACAAAGTGAAGTGTACGGAGATGGAGAGAGAGAGATGGAGAGAGAGAGAGAGGGAGAGAGAGAGAGAGAGAGAGAGAGAGAGAGAGAGAGAGAGAGAGAGAGAGAGAGACACACACACACACACACACACACAGACAGAGGCATAGAGAGACAGAGACACATACACACACACGGTTCCACGGCAACATCGATGAACGACGTATGAGCATAACAAAACAGAAACCTTCATGCACAACTCCAAGCCTTGGAAAGCTCACACAAGGCATTGCCGTGGTAGAGTTGTAGAAGATATCACAGACATGCACAGCACAGCTCACGTACCGCAGTAGTTTCTTCAATGTCCGCCACGGCAAGCTGACCGCTTATGTTGAAACTGTGCAGAAAGTTTCCACCAAACACCAGCGAATCCACAGGAGTGTGAACTGCATGAATCCAGCCTGTCAACGAACAAACATACACACACACACACACACACATACACACACATACACACACACACAACCACACACATACACTCGCGCGTACACATGCACACATGTACACACACACACAAACACACACACACACACACATACATGCACACACACACACACACATTACACCTTCAAGCAGCCGAGCCCGTTGGCAACAGACCCAACACAATCAGGCATAAGTGCACCCACCAACCGAACTAGCTGGCACATACATACACACACTTACACACACACACACACACACATACATACACATACACACACACACACACACACACACACACACACACATACATACATACATACACACATATCACCACAAGCAACAGCAGGAGACCAGCAACAACAACAGCAGCTCCATCAGTAAGCCAGCAACAGGAACAGCACAAGTAACAGCAGTAGACCAGCAACAGCAACAGCCACACAATCAGTAAGCCAACAACAACAGTAGACCAGCAACAGCAGCGCCAGCACAACCACCAGCAGTAGGGCAGCCAGCAACAGCAACAGCAACAGCAGCAGCACAAGCACCAGCAATAGGGCAGCTACACCTGTAGTACTATCAACAGTACCAGCAGTCGGCCAGTAACAGCAACACCGGCGGCAGCAGCACCATCAACAAGAACAAACAAAACACATACTTTTGCACTTTGGGATATTTCATGTCGACCAGTCGGTTGGTGGCCTCCTGCTGCAAAGCGCGCAATGTTTCCGACCACACCAAGTCCACCCAATCCAAATGACGTACCTGCATGCAACAACAACAACAGCAACAACAACAACAACATCTCTTATTGGCGATGGTGCCATCGTGAGAATAAAGAATTCAACAACAACAACAACAACAACAACAACAACAACAACAACAACAACAACAA
Source organism: Sycon ciliatum (assembly GCF_964019385.1). Classification (NCBI taxonomy): domain Eukaryota; kingdom Metazoa; phylum Porifera; class Calcarea; order Leucosolenida; family Sycettidae; genus Sycon; species Sycon ciliatum. The sequence continues at coordinate 28,045,453 of NC_088654.1, forward strand.
CAACAACAACAACAACAACAACAACAACAACAACAACAACAACAACAACAACAACAACAACAACAACAACAACAACAACAACAACAACAACAACAACAACAACAGCAACAGCAGCCGCAGCAAGCAAGCAGTAGGAAGAAGAAAAGACAAATGAGCAATTCCTACACGGTTGCGAATACATACTATACAGCTTGTGATGGGGCATTGATAAACCAATAAAAACACATTGCACAAACCAATCAGGAATTAAAAATCCATACTTTCTCAAAACGAGCCTAAGCATGATCATGTATGACATGAGCCTCAAACGCCCACCAAACCCCCCAACACGGCATACAGGGGAGACAGTAGTGCAGTGGAGTGCTCAACTACAGTGCACTCATTTCTCACGACTCCTATCTGGACCTCCAAGTTACGGGCATCTTGGTCTACGGGGAACCCTGTGAGTGAGTTTTAGTGGATATATTACTACTTTTCTACCAATTTGTGGAAATACCAGGAGTGACGTAATATGCCAGATCTACGTGCCTTCCACATCAAGATGTACATAATTACGAACATTTCCAAATGAATGGCAGAGCCCCCGGTCCTGGACCGCCCGGATACAACAGATAAGAGTGTACTACATGTAACGTTACATGCATAGGATTGATTGATTGCAGCCTATATCAATCATATCTTCTGAAAATTGTAGTCCAAGTTGCTGTCTGATGATCGGTTAAAACCGTGAAAGTCAGAGTTACAGCAGAAACGCTTTTGATCCTCTCAAGTGGATGTAGGATTGCTGACGTACCAGACTGGGTGACTCCACTAGAGGCTCCAACTTAGTCTTGGTGAACTCCAGGCTAATGACGTTGTAGAGTTTGTCACGTTTCGCATTCGTGTAGTACCTGCACAAGAGAGTACACGGCATGCGCCAAACACACACACACACACACACACACACACACACACACACGCACGCGTACACACACACACACGCACGCGTACACACACACACACGCACGCGTACACACAAACACACAAACACACAATGTAGCTCCACGTCTCTTGGAACCTAAAAAAACACCCAAAAGACACCATGCCACCAAGACTTGCACTGAAAGGCTTACTTTGTAAAGTTTGCCATGCTCATGGTGGAGCCTTGTTGTGAGGACACATCCATGATGTCAATAGTACGCCCACGCCTGCCCATCACCCAAAGACCCCCTAGCGATCTCACTGGCCCATTGCCCGCCATCCTCCTGGCACCTCCACCCATCTGCTGTACACTGCCTCCCCATCGCCTCTTTCCGCGCTTTCATGCTCACACCTGCCTGTTGCCCGCCACCCTCCTGGCACTTATACTGTCGCGCCGTGGCCCGCGCCAGCTGTTCTCCCCATACCTTACACCAGATTTAGCGCTAAATTTGTTTATGCTTGTGGCCCTATGTATTTATAAGCATACTGACTCACTGTTAGGTAGACCCGAGTATCAGTTGTCTGATGATTGCCTAACGGCACGAAACTCAAGAGTAACAACCAACCTGAACGTCCTCCGCTGAGTCTGCTATGATTTGAAAACTCCGTATGGCGGAACCCAGATGCGCATGCAGTTTACGTAAGACTTTCCGTAGATCGACTACATTTTTTTAACTAACGTAATTACGTTATGCGCAACCTCTCTAATAAAGTACAGTGAGTGCTGGAAAATACTTCGACAACTGTGGACAGTCGGTTATAGGCGATTCACACGACAGCCACTTGCACGTTTTACGGCGAGTGATTTACGAGAAAAAGTGACTGTGTGGATTCACATGGCTGCACTCAACAGCGGGCACGTTTGCATTTTTGAATGATTCACCCACCAGTTGCCATGAGTATTTCAAATTTTCATAACACGTGTACAATAATTATCACGGTGAAAAGAGCCGCGTAGAAAATCAAGTCTTGTTTTGCGCTTTTTGGTGTAAATATAGTTTACTGCTTGCCGCAGAGGGGCTGAGGGCTAGACCCACAGGACACTTCTGATCATAACTCACTAGACCTAGTCTTTCTTAAACTTGCATTCAGTTTCGGCGGGGACAATACCCCCGACACACGACCAACACAATCTTTAACTGTCTTTGACGCCATCACAATATCTATGCAAACACGGCCTAACGGACAAAGTCAAACAAGCCGTGACCTGATGTTGACACAGCCTGGTCAGTATGGAGCTTGCATGTCGAGTCTGCAGTTAAGGAATTCATACCTCAAAAGTTGAAGCGAAATAACGTGAACAACAAACTGTGGTATACTAGTAATGCGGGAAAATCAATAAATTAGAAAAATGTCACGTTCTGCGATCTGCACTGTGCAACCGATTCTCTCACCTTTCTTCCTCCAGCTATGCCTGTGACACCCTTTGTGAATCTGCGAAACACTAGTGGCAGGCCACGCGAAAATGAGAATGCGCGCAGCCAAGTTTAGGCCATCATCTCCTTCATCCATCATCCCGGCGGTAACTCCGCCCGTTCAATATCCAACACCAGTCCCCAGGAAAGAATAAGGCACGAGATTTCAAGTTCAAGGGCAAAGCTAAAGCCAATGAATGGCACTGATTTTTGGAATTGTCGAGTAAATAATCGACGGTCAGATTCGACACACACGTGACACAGTTTGGGTCGCGCTCGTGTGTCGCGCTTCGCACTAATAGTCCGCAGTCCAGGGTGCAGAATTGTGACTTTTCGTTCGCCACGAAAGGGCACCAAGGTTTGACATGACCAAATGAAAGAGCAAGAGCAGGGCTTTCCAGGCATGTGTCTCTTGATTAGCTGTGTTGGGGCTTTGTTGACCAAATCGCGACAATTGTTTTTCTATGCGTTGCCATGGCAACTGGATCATGAATTAGAATTTTGAGGCTATTGCAAGCATCATAGCGCTGTTTATGAACTGTATTCGAGCCACAGAGACTGAGGAGAGCCAGCATGCGAAATTTTACTGAATTTGGATGAAGTATAGGCATGTAGAGAGGAGAAATAGTACTACACAGTATGACGCAACATGCGACACAGTTGTCATGTTATGTACTACCTTGCAGTGTTCACCTACAACCACACTATCGCATAACGGATGCGTTCAAGGCAATAATACTAATAATTATATGTTCTAGAATTACATGTGACAACAAAATACACAAAGGAAACCTGATGAGACGAGTTAATTAACTACATGTATAGAGACTGATATGAGAAAACCCGTGCCAAGCACACTGGAGTCGGCCTTAGAAGGAGTGCATTTACATCAAGTGCAAGTCAACGTAATGGTTTACAGCAATGCAGTGGCTGAAAATGCAGTGTGTGTGTCAGCACCTAAACATAAAGAAATGCGACATCAAATTTGTTTCGAACTAGGGAAATAGTTCCGCAAAATATTAGACAATGCTGATAGTTAACCTCTGTGTATACATGTATTGTGACCCAAAGACCAGGTATGGTCAAACAAAGGGAATGAACTATTTTTTAACTGTACTTACGCAGCGGACACGACAATACCAGGGGCATAAGAAGGGGTGTTTGGGGTGCCAAAGCACCCCCCCCCCCCCCCCCCCACCAAAAAAAACCGGATTCGATCTTGGTTTGCAGCTCGTTCAAGAAAGACCATAACGCGCGGACCATAACTCTACACATCGCACACTGTAGCCATCCCTGTTCGGACTTACGTGGGTTTTTTTTAAATCTGAAACCAATCTACGCGTTCTTACTTGCACTTGACTATTTCGTCGGATGATTGGCCATTTTGGAATGGTTAGTACGGTACACAGTGCGGCACGTCATCCTTATAATGTACATCATCCGCTTTGAATGTCTTGTTTTATGCCGTTATGTTCTCCACACGTTTCTCCGTAGAGCCGTTGTGTTTATGATAACAAAATATACCATGTGACGTTCATCCACTGTCCGTAGACGGCTCAATTTGCCGAAGGCAAAGAGCAGAATACACAGACTGAAGAACGAGCAGTTGCGGTTTCGTAACTCTCAGTTTCACGAACTAAATCGATCATCAGACAAAGATTGATACTGACCCTGCCCTGAGAGTACTGATATATACCATGAATGTGGCAAGCGCAGCGGACTTAGTATTAGTAGCACTCTCAGGTCAAGGTCAGTATCAATGTTCGTCTTATCGGATTGATTCAGTTCATGAAACTCAGAGTTACGAAGCAGCAACTGCACGTTCTTCTGTCTGTGTAATAACAAAATATATAAATATCGGCCGACATGAAAGGACCACAATGAAGGCATGCTCTTTTGTGTGGGAACGTCGAGGAAACCACCTTGATCACTATCCTGGCTACGCCCCTGAACACAGTCATCAAGTAGTTCACTGCCTACAGCAGAGAAGAAATCATCCTCCGAGGAATTCGATGAGGCAGTGAGGTCTGCAATGTGCGTCTTTTGTCTGCTTGCTACAATCCTAGCGAGAGTATCTGCATAAGTGCATGAATGATAACAAGACTTTTGGTAGTGTACCTCTCTAGCGATCAGATTCGCTGAACTGATTGCTGCCATAATCCTTTGATCTTGTCGTGTGGCAGCAGCGTTCCGCACTTATTTCTTTTCTGCTTCCACTGTCACGAGTTGAGATGTCGCCTGCTTGGTTGTACAGCTCGCTTATTTGTTTCAGCGTGCCACAAAACAGGCATATTTTTCTTCTGGTTCAACAACAGGGCCTAGGGGCTCGTAGCGATTGATGAGTCCTGTCCATCGAACTGCGGACTCCTCGGATGCCGTGCAGGCTGTCAGAATATTTGGCACTTGGCATTGTGTGAATACACTTCAGAGTTCTATTCGTTTCGGGTTCCGGTACAGAGGAGATAGCACCATGCCAGCACTCGGCAGGAGCTCATCACTGCAGTTGGTATTGCCAAAATACGTGAAACCATGGCATAGGCGAGGCACACCCGATCGACCTAGAACCTAAATACTACCGTCCAGGAATACGTTTTTACATCTGAAGCGCACCACGTGGCACTCAAAGTGTGCGAGATTTCAAATTTGAACTTTTGAGTGGGTTTGATGCATGCTCAAACTTACGCTCCGCGAAACTTGTGCATGGATTTGCCCCGAAGAAATTCGCCTCTATCGAGAGAGCGCCCCAGATCTAGAAGCAGTTCTCGACTGTTTTGGGTACCTCAAGGGGTCCTCTTTCAGGCCCCCACATCAAACCTTGGTGCCCCGTCGTGGCGAACGGAATTTTTTAGGGCTACATTTTGAGCACTTGGACTGCGGACTATAATGATTTGCTGCAGCTCCGGATCTCCAGCGCGTGATGAACCCAGCCACGCCGAAAAACCCTCTTCGACAGGCCGGGGGGGGGGGGGGGGGGACGCGATTTCACTTTCTGGCACTTGATCAAGTAAAAAAGTATTATAAATTACAGATTACAGATGGCTCGAGCGCTCTGCTTCGGTGCAAAAAAACTTTAAAAAAGAGTTGATCAGTGATTGTGATTTCTTTTTGTAATTATTATGTAGATGATGAAGACACGATCGATACTCAGAATCCCTTGAGGACTGACGATGGCGGAGGATCACAAATTACCAGCGTCTCTCCTGAAGGCGCAGACACGATTGCGTGATGCAGTCAAGGATCGTGGTGTGCAGATCAGCGGGGGGTTAGGAACAGATAGGGAAATAGCTTTGAGCGAGCTCTTTGTCAATCTTACTCTGCTGACGAAGGATGAAGTAGAAACACTTTTCAAGAGCGAGTCGTTCTTTTCCTCCGAATCTGAGAGAGCACGCCAGCTAAATGCTATCAGAGCAGCTCAGGATGGAAAGTCCGAAAAGACACGTGGGATTGAGCTTAGCGAGATCTTCTCTGACACAGGTAGCGATAGTGCAAAGGACCAAGCAAGTGCCAGCGGAGTAGTTGATTCCGAATGTGGACTTCTGTCTCGTGCCGCTAGCAACGTGTCCATTGGAGTGAAAAAGAATAACGTGCTTGCGTTTGGCAGTGCGGGCAGTGGCAAATCTACAATCTTCCTTCTCATGCTGGAATACCTGTGGGCTATAGATTCGCTGTTGAAGGAGAAGATTGATCTTGTCTTGGCCGTTGAGTTACGACGTGCTGAGGTGCGATCTGCAACTAGCCTGTGTGAGTTGCTGGCTGCTCGATTCGACAGGTTGGACATGGAACAAGATGAGCTGGAGGAGATAGCTCGCTACTTTCGCCGTCATCCGTCACGTCTCTGTGTTGTGCTTGACGGCATGGACGAATGCAGCCTGGAGAAATGTAGCCCGTACATGCAAGACATGCTGTTGAGGGAACGCAGTGTTGATATGCATGTGGTGGTCACATCTCGACCATGCGCCGATGCGTACAAGTTAAGCCAATGTGGAAAGTACCATCAACAACTGGAGGTTATCGGATTCTCACAAGAGAACGTGAAGACGTACGTGAGAAAAGTGGTGGGCGGAAAACAAGCGGAGGAGATGCTGGAGAAGCTGCATGCACAGCCGGACATGCTAGCATTGATGGGAACTCCATTATTTGCTGCTCTGGCATGTGAGCTGTACCACAGCGGACGTGGCTTGGCGAAATCGAGCACAGCATTGTACGAGTCGCTACTTCTACGTGTCTTGGAGCGGAATGCAGGCAAATTGCACAAGTCGTTTGCCAGGACGGATGCACGGGAGATGGAGTTGCTGTACGAGGTCTCCCGCTTCGCACTTGCAATGTTGTCGGAGCAAAAGGCCGTGTTCAGCGAGTCGGAAGTGAAAAGCGCCGGTCTAAGTGATGCCGCTCTTCAGCTTGGACTCCTAATTGCTTACAAAGACGGCAGCTCGACTGAGAACCGACAGTACCGCTTCGCTCACCTGTCCCTCCAGGAGTTCATGTCGGCATGGTATCTGTCACGCGAAGTGCTGAAGGACGAGCATGACGCGGCATGGCTGGTGAAGAGAGTCGGTCATTACAGTGGTCACATGACAATGTTCTGGCGCTTCGTCATTACACTATTACCGCGCAAACCCTCGTTCGTCGTCATAGAGCATCTCTGGCGGCTAATCTGTGAGAAGCGTACATCGTCGACATCGGACACTGCCAACTCTCGTCTCGTGGCTGACATTGTCAGCTACTCCCATCGCAGGTCTGCACGTCCGGGTCTTGAAAGGATGCAGTCCACGCTTCGTGCAACGCTAACGTATGAGAAAATGAAAGAACTGGCCTACAAGCTGCTGGACGAGACTTGCGGTGAGGGCAACGGCTGCCAACGTGTCGAGAGCGCCTTGCCACGGGGGAGAGAGTTGACGAATGAACTATTTCTGTCAACTCTCATCGACGTGTGGAAGAAGGAGGCAGTGGATCCCAACACGGAAGTATTCCTCGCTGCTGTGCGCAACGTCAACCCCGTCGCGTCATTGCAATGCGAGCGTATGATGCGTCCGAGTACCAAGACACCGGACCCGTCATCCACCGAGGTCGCTACTGCTACTGCTATGCCTGCAGTTTGTCCAGCGGAGTCGACCGAGGAACGGCGCTATCTGGTTCATCTTCTGGTGGCTCATCATGAACACTGCCAGTATCAAGGTGCGTCCTGTAATGGTCATTGTTCATTCTTTTCACAAGTGTTTCACAAAGGCATTAGCTTTTCCCGTGTATGCCTATCTCTTTTTGATTGTGTATCTATTGGGCACTTTCTCAGCACACATTATTGCTTTGATAGCAGTACCATTGGTTTCTCTGGCTCTCGCTGTGGAAATGCTGGTCTGCGAAGCGTTGCTGCTGGTCTGTCGCACTGCAAGGGTGTACGCACGCTAGATCTTGGCTGGAATGAATGTGACGATGGCAGTATACTGTCGTCCATCATTCAGTCTTTGTCAGGCAGTCTAGTGGATGTCATTGTGTATGGGAATCCTGTAGGTAGTGATGGTGTTGTATCAGTGTGTAAAGCATTGTCTTCTTGTTCTAAGCTGAGTGTAGCCAGTGTGTCCGACACACTCACTCTCCATGACCGTGATGGTGTAGGTGTTGTCCCTCTGTCATGTGTTAGTGAAGTTGTTGAGTCATGCCCTAACCTGTGTAAGCTGTATGCATGGGGGTATGGTTTCCAGTATGATGATGATTGTTTGGAAAGGTTTGTCAGAGCAGTTCAGTCTCATGCTGTGTTGCATGCACTATGGGTTAAACAGTGGAAGAATGCCAGACTGGTGTCCCGGCTTGAGCAGCTTGTCCGTGACCCTACCTGTACCCTGTCCTCACTTGACTGATGGTGATGACTGTGTTAGTAGTATGTGTACATTATGTGAGTGTGTAGATGATTAGTTTCCTGATTCGTCTCTTGAGCACAGACCGGCAGCAGCAGCAGCAAAGCCTAGACCAGTTCTTTTTTTCTACCTATCTAATGTACATAGAGAAGACACTACTGTCGTCAAACTTGAATTTTCATTTTTCTATTGATTGAAATAATTTCCCTGTCTATACCCCACTCTCGTAGTACAACCACTGTAGAGAATACAGTGCATTTTTCTTAGTAGCTCTGCTTATAACAATCTCTTTTCCCCCGAGTGTGTGTTTTTTTTCTTGAGTATTTTTGCTGTTCATGAACTCGTGTCTGGCTGACTAATCACGACCAAGTTGTAATATTATAATGTACAAATGTAATACCAACCCCAGGTCGAATCTCCTGACGATCAAATGTGCTGAGCCCGACTTTGA
>NC_088654.1:28059130-28071630 GCF_964019385.1 Sycon ciliatum
GGAAAAAAAAAAATGAAAAATGAAAGACCAAAAAAGGGATTCACTGGCCAGAAAATGTCACTCCAAATAGCTGTATGGTGTAGACCAGGCTGAATAGTGACGGTCAATTCTTCAGCCTTGCAAGCTGTTGAATGGTGTAATCCCAGCACAAGTTGCTATGGCTTCTGCCGTAGCATTGCTATCATCGCCTCCGGCGATGGGCGTCAAAGGTCAAGGTGTGTGTGTGTGTGTGTGTGTGTGTGTGTGTGTGGTGTGTGTGTGTGTGTGTGTGTGTGTGTGTGTGTGTGTGTGTGTGTGTGTGTTTTCTCTTGAGAGAGGAGGAAGCAGTTTTTGGAGCTCCGAACTCTTCTTTCTTCGTAGTGAGTTTAGGGCCACGGGCTGGCTCCTGGCTTCTGCCAGGGCCAGCCCTGGTGAGTAGAAAACACTTAGTGACGCGGTGTTAGACAAGGCAGTCTTCATCTTGCTGCCGCGGAGGAGGAAAATTCAGCGTTGACGACATGGCCACTTCGGATGTGACCACTCGCGCTGACCCTCTTTCGCCTGGGTGTAGAGGTCTTGCAAACCCTCGCCCAGAGTCTTTCCACTCGCGTGCACCAGCGGCTCGAAAGGTTGTTCTGTCTCTGGGAACGTGGAACGTCAGGACTCTTGTCGACACTGACGGAAATTTGAATACGGCGTCCAAAGCAAAAAAATCAAGGAAATTTTGTTCGAATATTCGCGAGGAGAGAAAAATTGACCTTGTGTGTCGTCAGCTCAAAAAGTATGGAATGGACATCGTTGGCCTCCAGGAGACGCTTTGGTTTGGCTCTCATCAATATACTGTCGGAGATTGCTTAGTTTTGACAAGTGGTCGCCCAACACCGACTGGGGATGAGCCTGCTCGTCGTGGTGAAGGGGTTGCTGTCGTTTTGCGAGGCAGATGCAGGGAGGCATTTGAACGCGGAGGCTCTCGCTGGACGGCGGTCAGCTCCAGACTCCTGTCATTGCAGGTAAAATTCGTATGTGGTCGGAATCAGTCTGTGTCTTGCCTGCACTTCGCTGTGGCGTATGCCCCCACGTTTGTCAGGCCCCGTGAGGAGAAAACTCAATTCTACGCAGATGTCCAGTCCTTCATTGACAGTATTCCCAGGAACGATCAATTCGTCCTTCTTGGTGACTTCAACGCCCGTGTTGGCAGTGCTGGTGCGGATGGTGACTGGTCAAGTGTCAGAGGCCCTCATGGTTTTGGTCGAATGAACTCAGCTGGAGAGGATTTGCTCAATTTCTTGTCCAGAAATGGTGCCCTCATATGTAACACGTGGTTTCGGAAGAATGATGTTCATAAGCATACCTGGTTTCATCCTCGATACAAACAGCCTCACTGCATTGACTACTGCATCATTCCTCAGAGCCGACGCTCCCAGTGTATTGATTGCCAAGTCATCCGGTCTGCGGAATGTGATACCGATCATAAATTCTTGGCTATGAAATTGCGCCTGGCAGAGAATCCCTGTTTCCATCGTACCCGTGCTGTCATCAGAAAACCCATTGCTGTGTCCAAGCTGTTGTGCAAGCCTGGCGGAGATGACGAACCGGACACTCGTAAGGTCTTTCGCGACATGCTGGATGCAGAGTTGGAGGGAGCCTGGTCGCATGAGCCATCCTTGGATGACTGGTGGGCTACCATCAAGACAACAACTATCAAGGTTGCAGAGGATTGCTTGGGCAGAGAGAGCCGTAGACAGCCGGAGTGGTTTCGGGATAGTCAGGCAGAGCTTGAACCTTTCCTACTGGAGAGGGATCGGCTGTTTGCTGTTTGGGTGTCTACACGCAAAGTCAGTGATTGCAATGCCTATAAGTGTGCCCGCAGCTCCGCGCGGAGGGAAGTCAGACGCGTCAAGCAGGAATGGCTACTCAACAAGGCCCAGGATTGCAAACGTTTCAGCCTCACGTCCAAGGGTGGCTGGGAGTGCATCAGACACATCCAGGCTGCGTTTCAGGGACTAAAACCGAAGGTCACAACAGCGATCAAGAATTCAATGGGACTGGTTTGTGACACCCCCGAGGCCACGAACATGCGGTGGCGGGAGCACTTTGGGAGAGTTCTCAATATCGTCAGCGACTTTGACGTGGAAACCCTCGACTCTATTGACCAGCGTCCGGTCTTGGGGGAGCTTGCGGATGTTCCCGACCGTGTGGAGATTCGTAAGGCCATGCAAGCACTGAAGAACGGCAAAGCTTGTGGTAGCTCTGAAGTCTTTGCCGAGATGCTGAGGTATGGTGGTCCTGTTCTACTGGGTAAGCTGCAGGCATTGCTGGAGGAGGTATGGCGAGCTGGTCGAGTACCGCAGGATTGGGTGGATGCCATCCTGGTCCCTATCCCCAAGAAGGGTGATCTGAGTCTGACTGATAACTGGCGCGGGATTGCCCTTCTCGACGTGGTTGGCAAGCTTGCTGCACGGCTTATAGCGGACCGTCTGCAGCGTGTTGGGGAACAGTATCTGCCTGATTCTCAGTGCGGTTTTCGCAGAGGCAGGGGCTGCTCGGATATGGTATTCTCTGTTCGGCAAGTCGCGGAGAAGTTGCATGAGCATTCTTCCAAGGGATTCGCAGTATTCATTGACCTCCGAAAGGCCTATGACTCGGTGCCGCGGGCCGCCTTGTGGAGGGTGCTTGCAAAGCTTGGCGTACCAGAGGTGCTGGTTTCCGTAATTCGATCGTTCCATGTCGACATGTCAGCATCTATACGCATTGGTGGCGAGCTGTTGGAGCCGATTGCGGTGGGGAACGGACTGCGTCAAGGATGCACCATGGCCCCGATTCTTTTCAATTTGTACATGCTTGCTGTTGTCGAGAAATGGCATGAGGCAATAGCTGGTGACGACGAGATTGGACTATCAATTTGTCAGTTTCGTCAGGACAGACTGTTCAACACGCGTCTCCGAGCATACACCAGGGCTCCACTAACGGAATGCCAGTTTGCGGACGACTCTGCACTTCTTGCCAAGACTCACCCCGGTGCAGAGAGAGCACTCGCTGGGTTTGAGACTACTGCTTCTGCCTTTGGGCTCAAGGTTAACATGGCCAAGACAAAGTTCATGGCTATTGGGACTGGGGTGGTGAGCGAGGACATGGCACCTTTAAACGGCACGGTGGAGCACGTGCACTCCTTTCGTTATCTTGGATGCCATGTGACACCGGATGCCAGGTGTACCTATGATGTGTCGCGTAGAATTGCTGCTGCATCGGGCGCTTTCCACAGTTTGAAGGATGCAGTGTTCTACAACTCGGACTTCACCATCGGCATCAAGCGTGTAGTCTATGGCGTCACTGTTCTGGCTGTCCTCCTGTATGGTTCTGAGACTTGGACAACACGGCAAAGGGACCTGCAGCGGCTTGACGTGTTTCACCATCAGTGCTTGAGGATGATCTTGCACATCGGTCGTGCACGCCAGATTGATGAGCACATCTCCAATTTGCAGGTGCGGAAATGGTGGGGCGACTTGGAGCAGCCGGCTGACAAGATTCGCAGGCGGCGGCTGCAGTGGCTGGGCCATATGGCACGTATGCCGAGGGGCGACCGCATCCCTCGTCAGCTGTTGTTTGGCTCCTTGCCATCGAAGCGCCCACCCCATGGTCCGAGGAAGCGATGGAAGGACGTGGTGCGGACCGACCTGGCGGCAATTGGCATTGAGCCCAATTCCTGGCTCGACGTGGCAAGTAATCGCCGTGAGTGGAAGTCCCAGTGCCTTGATGGGGTGGATCGTATTGTACTTGCCCGTCAAGAGCCTGTCGACAAGCCTCTGCTTTGCGGTGTGTGCAACCGCAGTTTCCGCCGCCGTCAGGATATCGCACGGCATCGTTGTACATCGCGGCGTTCAATAGCAATTATAACCCGTGGGAATGCGCCGTCACGTCAGTCGTTGGGTCCTGGTGCCGCTTCCCGGAGACAGCGCTAATCCAAGAGCTGCCCCGTATGGGGCCACTTAGCCAGTCATGGCAGTGGAGAAAAAGGAAAAGGAAAGGTGTGTGTACATGGGGTGTGTGTGTGTGTGCGCTTATGTGTGTGTGTGTGTGTGTGTGTGTGTGTGTGTGTACATGGTGTGTGTGTGTGTGTACATGGTGTGTGTGTGTGTCTGTGTGTGTGTATGTGTGTGTGCGTGTGCGTGTGTGTGTGTTTGTGTCTGTGTTTATGTGACGTTACGTCTGGCAAGAGTTCGGCTGTGTGATGTGTGCACCGTAGTGGTGTTATGCTGTAAAGTTAATAATCAACTCTGGCTGGGGGAGTGGACGTGAAGGAAAGGAAGCATGGGTGTGTGTGTGTGTGTGTGTGTGCGGGTGTTGTGTGTGTTTGTGTGTGTGTGTCGCATTAAAGCGCAGCGTTTATGCTCATTAACAGCTAGCATCATTGCAGCTCACCGCCGCGGGTACGTGCTGCCCCATGTCCTCGAATGCACATGGTGCCGCACAACTGCCCCTGCTGCCCCATGCCCTTGCATGAAGTACTGAAGTAGATTCCTTCCGCTGACCGTGACTTCTATTTGTACTAAATCTATTGAAAATGTAACCTAAAATGTTACTATCGGGTCTCCACGGGAGCTTTTTAAATGTTAAGGTGCAAGTTTCCAGTGAATTTGACTGTAGGGAAGAATGCCTGGTCTGCAGCTAAGCACGTCCATATGTTATAATCTCTGTTTGAACGCCCGATATCCTAAGCGTGTCAGTTTCTAGTACTCAGAACATGTCAAACTCCTACTCCTACTTCGAAGTACATTTGCATTTTGGTATGTCCAGTTTGCACATCAGTTTAGATGGGTAAATTACACCAGTCATATTCTTTATAACGGCTTTCAGTAAGTTTATCCTCCCGTCTGTCTATAGGTACAGTGTCTGCTCCAGCGCCGGGTGAGCCGGGTAATCCACCCGGTTGGGCGGCGCTTGGACCCGGTTGAAAATATAGTACCAGGTCACCTGTTCCCCGGTTGTTACTTTAGTAACTTTACACTTTCGAACTTTGAAAGGACTGACTACATGGCTTGTGTGTGTCAGATACTTCTTCTTCTTTCGTAATTTTCTAATTCCTGTCCTCTCTTTTCTAATTGCGGCTTATCCATTCGCCTTTATATCATTTGGCCTAGTTCCCGTTTACTGTCCGAATTAAAATAAACCAACCAACCAGTTAAAGCATGTGACTCGGCTGGTGAGACAGCGCCAGGTACATGTGTACCCGGCTCCGACCCGGTTGAAATGGTTGCGCCAGGTACACGTGTACCCGGCTGTTCTACAATCCTAGAGCAGACACTGAGTATACACATACATCTGTCCATCTGTTTTCTTCTCCATGCGAGAAGTCAAGAAATCAAGAAGTCGGCAGGAATAGTTTGAGGTCCCATGTTGGGAGCAACACACAATTCCCAAAGTATCGCTGAAGTCGCACCAACCCATTCTTCACATTGTTGTCCCCAGCGCGGGCTTGCGAATTAGATGGTTTGGAGGCAACAGCGTTGTGAATGGCCAACGGTCCCCACCGCTTGTTCAGCACCTCCAAGAGCGACACTGACTCTCGCTGCCATCTGGTGTTCACGAGGTGTCTGTCGCGCTGGAAACGGAGCGTCTCTGTAAGTTTGTATCCCTGGTGATGTTTGTGCCTGGAGAGCACTATATAAGTGGTGCTCTTCAGGCACAATCTTCCTCAGCCTACTCCAGCTCAACTGATGAGGGGGGGATTACCGAAACACTGTGTATTGAGCAGAGAGTGGTGCTTTCCTGCAGTTTTGCCGAGTGGACGGTTCGATGGACTTCTCGTGTGCTCTGGATTTCAGTCGTGAGTCAGCCAAGTAAAAATTCAAGTCGGCAGGAATAGCGCGAGCTCCCATGTAGGGAGCAACACACAATTCCCGAAATACAGACAGCCGCCCTATTTATCACCGTAAATTTGATCATCGGAGTATAGGTCGCCGCCCAAAATACAGTACATGTACAAGAGTCTATGGCACAGTTGAGTCATCGTGTATACCGTATACCATACAGTTGAGTCATCGTGTGTACCGTATACCATACAGTTGAGTCATCGTGTATACCGAATACCATACAGTTGAGTCATCGTGTATACCGTATACCATACAGTTGAGTCATCGTGTATACCGTATACCATACAGTTGAGTCATCGTGTATACCGTATACCATACAGTTGAGTCACCGTGTATACCGTATACCATACAGTTGAGTCATCGTGTATACCGTATACCATACAGTTGAGTCATCGTGTATACCGTATACCATACAGTTGAGTCATCGTGTATATCGTATACCATACAGTTGAGTCATCGTGTATACCGTATACCATACAGTTGAGTCATCGTGTGTACCGTATACCATACAGTTGAGTCATCGTGTGTACCGTATACCATACAGTTGAGTCATCGTGTATACCGTATACCATACAGTTGAGTCATCGTGTATATCGTATACCATACAGTTGAGTCATCGTGTATATCGTATACCATACAGTTGAGTCATCGTGTATACCGTACACCATACAGTTGAGTCATCGTGTATACCGTATACCATACAGTTGAGTCATCGTGTATATCGTATACCATACAGTTGAGTCATCGTGTATACCGTACACCATACAGTTGAGTCATCGTGTATACCGTATACCATACAGTTGAGTCATCGTGTATATCGTATACCATACAGTTGAGTCATCGTGTATACCGTATACCATACAGTTGAGTCATCGTGTATACCGTATACCATACAGTTGAGTCATCGTGTGTACCGTATACCATACAGTTGAGTCATCGTGTATATCGTATACCATACAGTTGAGTCATCGTGTGTACCGTATACCATACAGTTGAGTCATCGTGTATACCGTATACCATACAGTTGAGTCATCGTGTATACCGTATACCATACAGTTGAGTCATCGTGTATACCGTATACCATACAGTTGAGTCATCGTGTATACCGTATACCATACAGTTGAGTCATCGTGTATACCGCATACCATACAGTTGAGTCATCGTGTGTACCGTATACCATACAGTTGAGTCATCGTGTATACCGTATACCATACAGTTGAGTCATCGTGTATACCGTATACCATACAGTTGAGTCATCGTGTATACCGTATACCATACAGTTGAGTCATCGTGTATACCGTATACCATACAGTTGAGTCATCGTGTATACCGTATACCATACAGTTGAGTCATCGTGTATATCGTATACCATACAGTTGAGTCATCGTGTATACCGTATACCATACAGTTGAGTCATCGTGTATACCGTATACCATACAGTTGAGTCATCGTGTATATCGTACACCATACAGTTGAGTCATCGTGTATATCGTATACCATACAGTTGAGTCATCGTGTATACCGTATACCATACAGTTGAGTCATCGTGTATACCGTATACCATACAGTTGAGTCATCGTGTATACCGTATACCATACAGTTGAGTCATCGTGTATATCGTATACCATACAGTTGAGTCATCGTGTATACCGTATACCATACAGTTGAGTCATCGTGTATACCGTATACCATACAGTTGAGTCATCGTGTATACCGTATACCATACAGTTGAGTCATCGTGTATATCGTATACCATACAGTTGAGTCATCGTGTATACCGTACACCATACAGTTGAGTCATCGTGTATACCGTATACCACACAGTTGAGTCATCGTGTATACCGTATACCATACAGTTGAGTCATCGTGTATACCGTATACCATACAGTTGAGTCATCGTGTATATCGTATACCATACAGTTGAGTCATCGTGTATACCGTATACCATACAGTTGAGTCATTGTGTATACCGTATACCATACAGTTGAGTCATCGTGTATACCGTATACCATACAGTTGAGTCACCGTGTATACCGTATACCATACAGTTGAGTCATCGTGTATACCGTATACCATACAGTTGAGTCACCGTGTATACCGTATACCATACAGTTGAGTCATCGTGTATACCGTATACCATACAGTTGAGTCATCGTGTATACCGTATACCATACAGTTGAGTCATCGTGTATACCGTATACCATACAGTTGAGTCATCGTGTATACCGTATACCATACAGTTGAGTCATCGTGTATATCGTGCATTGATATGCTGTGTTTGGTGAAATGCTAGCCTATCCGTACGTTGGCACCCGTCAATACTCTGCTAGCAATCGGTATTTAGAGCTCTATCTTCACACTACACTCTGTTGTTGTCAGAGGGGATCCAGTATGACCCAGAAGTCGTTATTTATTGACTTGTGATATCATTATGTTCAGGTTTTCGTGTACTTTCGTCTGTCCTTTCAACACCAGCCTTGTGTGTGTGTGTGTGTGTGTGTGTGTGTGTGTCTTTGTCGGTGTGTGTGTGTTTGTCGGTGTGCGTGTGTGAGTGCGTGTTTGTCCGTGTGTGTGTGTGTATATGTGTGTGTGTATGTGTGTGTGTGTGTGTGTGTGTGTGTGTGTGTGTGTGTGTGTGTGTGTGTGTGTGTGTGTCTACCCTTTAAGTCAACAGCCAGGAAGTTGTTACTGCGACCAGTGCGACAGATGGTTCCGGAGTAAGAGTGGATTTACCCGACACAAGTGCTCGCCAGCAACATCACCAGCAGAGGCATCTTCTGACACACTTGAGTCACCGGTTACGAACAATATGTCCTGCGAACGCTGCAGCTTCCACTGCACCCGCTGCAACCGCTGTGTGTTATTGCACCAAGGCATGAAGCGTCACAAGTACAGCCGTGGCTCGGCCTGAGCAACCAACACAGACCGTAGCTCCGTCTGCATCGTTTGCAATTGCGGTCAGCGTTCCAGTAGACCACAGGACCTATCCCGTCATAGCCTCTACTGTTCCGAACCTGCACAACCCCCCATGGGGTCCGCATAGACAGAATATGGTAGCGCGTCCAAGGTCCAAGGTGTGTGTGTGTGTGTTTGTCCGTATGTGTGTATGTTTGTCGGTGTGTGTGTGAGTGCGTGTTTGTCCGTGTGGGTGTGTCGGTGTGTGTGTGTGTGTTTGTGTGTGTGTGTGTGTGTGAGTGTGTGTGTATGTGTGTGTGTGTGTGTGTGTGTGTGTGTGTGTGTGTGTGTGTTGGTGTGTGTTGGTGTGTTTTGGTGTGTGTATGTGTTTGCGGACTTTGATTTTATTTGCTACCTCCTTCAGATCGTCCGACATCCTACGAACCCGGAGAGAGGAGATGCACTCATCTAACTTCCGGCCACGATTCACCTTCAGGATGGAACGCACACATTGCTACAGATGAAAGGACTCCAGCCGCCGGACATCACGCTGCCTGACGGTCCAACTTTCCGGAGGCATGGGTTCGAACCCCACCGCTGCCACCAGTGTTAGCTCCTTGCTAAATATGTAGTCTCCTCACACTCGTAGAACACAGGGTGTTATAGTTTCAGAAGTATAGAATATTTCAGAAGTAGAAAACATAAAGATTTAGAGAAAGGGGACGAGAGAGACAGGGACTAGAGAACCACTGGAGCATGCTGCACTCTTTTGTACTTGATGTGATCTCGTTGCTATGGTGAAGGAGTGGGAAATACGAATAATGAGTATTATTCTGTTTTAGTACAAACACACATGTTACACATGGCTGTATTAAAGAAGTGCGCTGTCTTTACGGGTTGCAACAGCAAGTGTATGGTGTGCATAGGATGTAGCTACCTCGGCCATTTTATGCCGATGTGCTCTGCGTGGTGTAGACCAGGTGTGCATTACAGGTCGATTCAAATGGCTTTGCCAGTTGTGTAGCGGATTAGGCAGTCGTCTGCCACTTGCCGTGATCTGTCTCATTTAGATCGTGTATCTATTGTGAAGAGAAAATCTGTGGGTGCACGTACATCATGTTCATTTGCAAATTTATGTGTTTCTCTTGCAACAGGTGTATATGGTACATGGTGTGTGTGTGTGTGTGTGTGTGTGTGTGTGTGTGTGTGTGTGTGTGTGTGTGTGTGTGTGTGTGTGTGTGTGCGTGTGTGTGTGTGTGTGTGTGTGTGCGTGCGCGCGCATGTGAAAGAGTGTGAGTGTGTGTGTGTGAAGGAGAATGTGAGTATGTGCGTGTGTGGCACTTTTCATGCGAGAAAGAGTGGTTCTGAGATTAGCAACATCAACTTGATCATGAATGCTTGAGATCCAGGTTCTTATCACCATGACAACCTAGATATCTGAGTCAGTCTCGACAGCAATACTCCTCCCAGTAGTACAGTATGGTGTGTGTGTGTGTGTGTGTGTGTGTGTGTGTGTGTGTGTGTGTGTGTGTGTGTGTGTGTGTGTGTGTGTGTGTGTGTGCGTGCGTGTGTGTTGGTGCTCTGTGTCAACATGCTGCTTTGTGTGTTGATGTGTTTTCTTCCTACGTGGGTACGGGGGCGTGAGTGCGCCAGCTTTGTTGAGCATGCATGTGTTTGTGAAGTCATCAAGAAAAGAAATCAGCAAGTAGGTTCTTCTTGTTGCTTGCTGATTTCTGTTTTTGACGACTTTGCAAACTCGATTGCATTTTGAAGAAAAGCTATCCCCAACCCCGACCATCACCATCCCCAAACAGACTGATTAGTTTTATACCCTTGAGCTGGTGGCTGGATTCTTGTTGTTTCTCAATGTGGAAGGAGAAACAAGCCGGATAACAAATCTTAAATTCTGGCCATCCCAAACCCCACCCACCATCCCCTCCTGAAATGATTACTTTTATAGCTTTTATACCTGCAGCCAATAGTGGTACGGTCAATACTTCGCGTAGTGACACTAGCGTGTCTGACGCCCCCAAAATTTCACACTAGACTAGTGATAAATTATCGACTCCAGAATTTTCGGACTCGGCATGAGTCGGCAGCCGTCGTCAGACATACAGACAGCGTTGTCCATGTACATGTCACGTGACGTGTAGACAGTAACTGTGTAAGTACAGTGTAGTTGCAAAGGCTGCTTTTACACAATTTACAGACTGGAAGATTACGCAACTGTCTCACGTCACATATACGCTAGGGTCACTACGCGAAGTATTGACCGGACCACTATTGGCTGCAGGTACCCCACGAATCACTAGAATACCCTGATGTGGGTCTCTAAATTTTCAACATTTTCAGCAGAATCCCCCAGTACGGCAGTAGACCAGGTAGACTAAGATGAGTCGTCTTGTTTGCACATCGCACTAGAAAGAGGTGGGAGGGAATGAATGACTCATGGGGGAGTCATGCAGTCGCTAGCGCTAGTCTGCACGCCTTGGGCGCAAATAATAATAATAATGTATTTTAGCTGACAAGTGATCGATTATGACTCGGCTGTGATTTCTGCAATAATTATTATGTAGATAATGAACACACGCTCGATACTCGAATCCTTTGTCTTTGAGGTTTGACGATGGCGGAGGATCACAAATTACCAGCGTCTCTCCTAAAGGCGCAGACACGATTGCGTGATGCGGTCAAGGATCGTGGTGTGCAGATCAGCGGAGGTTTAGGAACAGATAGGGAAATAGCTTTGAGCGAGCTCTTTGTCAATCTTACTCTGCTGACAAAGGATGAAGTAGAAACGCTTTTCAAGAGCGAGTCGTTCTTTTCCTCCGAATCTGAGAGAGTACGCCAGCTAAATGCTATCAGAGCAGCTCAGGACGGAAAGTCCGCAAAGACACGTGGCATTGAGCTTAGCGAGATCTTCTCTGACACGGGTAGCGATAGTGCAAAGGGCCAAACAGGCGCCAGCGGAGTAGTTGATTCCGAATGTGGACTTCTGTCTCGTGCAGCTAGCAACGTGTCCATTGGAGTGAAAAAGAATAACGTGCTTGCGTTTGGCAGTGCGGGCAGTGGCAAATCTACAATCTTCCTTCTAATGCTGGAATACCTGTGGGCTATAGATTCGCTGTTGAAGGAGAAGATTGATCTTGTCTTGGCCGTTGAGTTACGACGTGCTGAGGTGCGATCTGCAACTAGCCTGTGTGAGTTGCTGGCTGCTCGATTCGACAGGATGGACATGGAACAAGATGAGCTGGAGGAGATAGCTCGCTACTTTCGCCGTCATCCGTCACGTCTCTGTGTTGTGCTTGACGGCATGGACGAATGCAGCCTGGAGAAATGTAGCCCGTACATGCAAGACATGCTATTGAGGGAACGCAGTGTTGATATGCATGTAGTGGTCACATCTCGACCATGCGCCGATGCGTACAAGTTAAGCCAATGTGGAAAGTACCATCAACAACTGGAGGTTATCGGATTCTCACAAGAGAACGTGAAGACGTACGTGAGAAAAGTGGTGGGCGGAAAACAAGCGGAGGAGATGCTGGAGAAGCTGCATGCACAGCCGGACATGCTAGCATTGATGGGAACTCCGTTATTTGCTGCTCTGGCATGTGAACTGTACCACAGCGGACGTGGCTTGGCGAAATCCAGCACGGCTTTGTATGAGTCGCTACTTCTACGTGTCTTGGAGCGGAATGCAGGAAAGTTGTACAAGTCGTTTGCCGAGGTGGATGCACGGGAGATGGAGTTGCTGTA
>NC_088654.1:28076630-28101630 GCF_964019385.1 Sycon ciliatum
TTCAGAAAAAGCTCAAAAGTTGCCAATATCGCAACTCAAAATTGGAGAGTTCTTGTGCAAAACCTACAAAACAGGGAGCAGAAATAGCAGAAATGCAGCGATGCTGCGACAGCAAACTCGTACACCCCTTCCTGCTGTGAACCACCACTTTACACAGTGCCAGTAGCCTGCCTGTTGCATGTATCCTACATGTACATGTACATCATTACAGTGCACGGAAAAGGGAATGCACATAATTATCATAACTACCGTTGATCTACTGTTTCTCAGAAATGAGCCTGAAGGCAGGCGAGAAATGAGCGAGCACGAGTATGTATTTGTCCAACAATGCAACATGTAGTCGGTGACTTGACCTTTTGACCCCATGCCATGGGCCAATTGCGCCAAGGTTGCGGAGAAAGTAAAAGTAAATTATCGTATCCGTTCCCGAAGGGAACTCACGACGGCCGCTAACACCCGCGGTAAATCCTAGCGGCAGATGCAGCGCCTAACGGTGGGGGTGTTGCGGAGAAGTTGCAAAATAGTTCCCGGGAAAATGAAGAAAGTTGCGAAAGTTGCGATTTCTTCCTAAACAACGAAAAGTTCCGAAAAAGTGGCCAGCATCTTTGGGAAAGGGCTAGCTATGAGACACCACAAACGGGTCACCTACATGTATGTTCAGGGCTAGTGCACTCACACGCAGAATTGTCATAATCGAGCATTTCTCAAACTGAGAAGTGCAATGAAATCCACTTGCATGCACAGGAGCAATTCTGCAATATTATGATGCGAAATTCGACACGATCTGCGATGCTGCGTGCGATGTGCCCTGCTGTCATGATGGTGACAGTCACCGCAGTATTTTTTGTCAACGTCGCCCATGCACTCTTCTGTCAAGTCCAAAGTGCTCACATACTTGGCAATGTCTTTGCAGTGATTAACTTTTATCCTAGTTATGTCACGGGTAACTTTAATGAAGTACCCGCAGGCCGTGTCGATCCGCACATCGTCCACTCTCTCATGTACTTGGCCTGCTTTGTCTGTGTATCTATTTCATGTGTGATCCACAAAATCGACTAGACAGTGGGTGCAATACGCTCTCTATCTGAAGACGTTCTTCTGGCGACATCTCGCCATGTACTTGGCCTGCTTTGTCTGTGTATCCATTTTCATGTGCGATCAACAAAATCTCAATGCACTACAGAGACTAGACAGTGGGTGCAATACGCTCTCTATCTTAAGTCGTGAACCATTAAATTTCCTGGAAAAGTTATACGTACACCTGAAACGTAATGAAGTACAGGAATAGAGAGAGTGACTACAATACGCTCTCGACCTGATATAGTGATGACGTGTTAGAAGGTAACAGGTCTACAGTCCCACCGTACCCTTCCGACACGACTGTAGACCATTACATTTTTTTGAGAAATTATACGTACACCTTAAACGTAATTAAGTACAGGAATAGAGAGAGAGTGACTATAATACGCTCTCGACCTGATAACATGAGTACAAGACACTCTCCACCTGATAACGTGTTAGTAGAAGGTAACTGACAACATATCAATGGGTTGCCTTACCGCGTGGTCTAGAGGAGACGTCTTCGCAGCAATATTTTCCCTCCTGCGCATTCAGTCGCCGACGCGACAGCGTTTACTGGGCCGTTCCAGTTTCGGAAGACATTCGATTCATCGGGCCAATTCAGCAACAGGGCCGTGGACACACAGGGGGCAGAGGAGAGACATTGTTAGTGGACAAGAAATATTATGCAGTGGCAAGTGGCGAGTGCCGCATGGATGTCAAGTTGTCATGCACAATTCAGCTATTACTTACGGTCCAGCTAGTCCTGCCATTGCTCGCTCGTCCTGGTTCCTCCTCGTTCGTCTTCCTGCACGTCTGCACTTCTCCTTCCCCACCGTTGGCTTTGCGGTACGGGGGTGCCGGAAGGAATGCCCACCATGTATCCATGTACATGAAGTCCCACCATGTCTCCATGTACATGTCCACGGCCACGTCAGCAGTTTGTAGAGTACCGGAAGGAGTTCCCACGATGTCTCCAAAGGCCTAGAGCGGACGTCTTTTCAGCAATTCTTTTCGCCCTGCGCATTCAGTCCGCCGACGATATCTCCAAAGGCCTAGAGGGGACGTCTTTGCAGCAATTCTTTTCACCCTGCACATTCACCCCGCCGACAGACAGCGTTTACGGGGCCGTTCCAGGTGCAAAAGGTCTACGTCAGCAGTTCTCAACTATTTCGCGTACGGGATAGTCGCCGCGACAGCGTTTAAGGGGTCGTTCCAGGTGCAAAAGGCATCCATCAATGGCACTTTGCAGTACGGGGTACGGAAAGGGGCCTCCTCGTTCGACTTCGTCGACTTCTGCAGTTCTCCTTCCCGTCAGGGGTACCGAAAGGGGCCTCCTCGCAGTTATCCTTGCCGTCAGGTCCACGTCATGCAGTTCTCAACTATTTCGCGTACGGGATAGTCGTCTTTGTCGTACGCGACATCGGCGTTTACCGAGTGTCATTGGCAC
The DNA here is from genome assembly GCF_964019385.1 of Sycon ciliatum. Lineage (NCBI taxonomy): Eukaryota > Metazoa > Porifera > Calcarea > Leucosolenida > Sycettidae > Sycon > Sycon ciliatum. The sequence goes on from NC_088654.1 coordinate 28,079,140, forward strand.
AAAGCAGACCGTTGACGGGGTCACGTGTCAAAAAAGTATCAACAACGTGTCGACTACGTGTCGACCAGTGTATAGCGGTACACTCAGCGGTACACTAATTCTCGTGCCATTCTCGTGTCACAAAACTGGAACATCGAGTACCAGTATGGAAAGGCTTCAGACAGGAAGCCTTTCCAATATAATGCTCTCAGTAATGCTCCACAAAAGGCCATAATGCTCCAAATAATGCTGATAATGCTCTGTAATATGGGATATCATGCTCTCAGTAATGCTCCACAAAAGGCCATAATGCTCCAAATAATGCTGATAATGCTCGGTAATATGGGATATAATGCTCTCAGTAATGCTCCACAAAAGGCCATATAATGCTCCAAATAATGCTGATAATGCTCTGTAATATGGGATATCATGCTCTCAGTAATGCTCCACAAAAGGCCATAATGCTCCAAATAATGCTGATAATGCTCGGTAATATGGGATATAATGCTCTCAGTAATGCTCCACAAAAGGCCATATAATGCTCCAAATAATGCTGATAATGCTCGGTAATATGGGATATAATGCTCTCAGTAATGCTCCACAAAAGGCCATATAATGCTCCAAATAATGCTGATAATGCTCTGTAATATGGGATATCATGCTCTCAGTAATGCTCCACAAAAGGCCATAATGCTCCAAATAATGCTGATAATGCTCGGTAATATGGGATATAATGCTCTCAGTAATGCTCCACAAAAGGCCATATAATGCTCCAAATAATGCTGATAATGCTCGGTAATATGGGATATAATGCTCTCAGTAATGCTCCACAAAAGGCCATATAATGCTCCAAATAATGCTGATAATGCTCTGTAATATGGGATATCATGCTCTCAGTAATGCTCCACAAAAGGCCATAATGCTCCAAATAATGCTGATAATGCTCGGTAATATGGGATATAATGCTCTCAGTAATGCTCCACAAAAGGCCATATAATGCTCCAAATAATGCTGATAATGCTCGGTAATATGGGATATAATGCTCTCAGTAATGCTCCACAAAAGGCCATATAATGCTCCAAATAATGCTGATAATGCTCTGTAATATGGGATATCATGCTCTCAGTAATGCTCCACAAAAGGCCATAATGCTCCAAATAATGCTGATAATGCTCGGTAATATGGGATATAATGCTCTCAGTAATGCTCCACAAAAGGCCATATAATGCTCCAAATAATGCTCATAATGCTCGGTAATATGGGATATAATGCTCTCAGTAATGCTCCACAAAAGGCCATATAATGCTCCAAATAATGCTGATAATGCTCTGTAATATGGGATATAATGCTCTCAGTAATGCTCCACAAAAGGCCATATAATGCTCCAAATAATGCTGATAATGCTCCGCCGGATGGAATATAAACACCTGAACCTTGCGGTATTGGGCTAAGAAAAACGCTATAATATTGCACCCATGCTATGATAAACACATAATACAATATCAGGTAAACATGTACGCTAGGTACAAACACATACAGTCATATTGAGGCGACACAAAGAGGATACGCCAAGAAGGACTCCTTGACCAGCTTCTGCCTCTGAGTTTCCCTCTCTAAATGGGACTTTCCTCGTTTATGTCTCGCGTTTTCAATATGGGACATGATTATACTCTTCTTCCCTGACAATGTTGTATGGCATGCCAGGCACACTAACTTGCCACAGTCGCTTTTGAGCGGCTCATCTGGGAACTCCCGCACCCGTGTTTCGGCACTGACGGCCACTTCAGTGCTCCGAGGCTGTCCATGAGCTACTCGCGTCCTTTTGGAAACATTTTCAGACTTGGTACAGTCGTCCCTCTCTAATCCGGCACCTTTTGCTACGGTGTTTTCTCCTGGATTAACGAGGGTGCTGGATTAAGAAATCCTGCCCTCTGACCCGGCCCTACCCAATTGCATGCATGTATCGTTATGTACGTCAAAACACAGGGTTTTTCCGTGTCGACCCAAGTATTTGGTGCACGGCTTTATATTCTCAATTGTTCTCCGGGAATATACACAGTGATAAAGTGATAAAGTAAAACAGAGAACATGTTCACATGTACTCTTGCACACACACGCACACGCACACACCTGAAAATTGGCAGGACACTACTCCTTGCTAAAATAAGAAAGTATCGTTGACTGCTGTTGTCTCCTGGGCAAGCCTAGCCTGGCCTAGGCCTGGCAAGGAGTGCACCTGTACGGTACGCGATTTACGACTGCCGGATTATGAAATCAAACTACGTGCAGTTTGAGCGATTCGTTTCAAAAAGTCACTGCCGGAGGCGGAATTCAAGTGCCGGATTAAGATGAAGGAATTGAACGAAAAAAATCGGTTTCGTCAGAAAGTGCGCCGGTTGGCAAGGGTTCCGGATTAACAAGTGCCGGATTAGAGAGGGACGACTGTATTATAAATAGCTGTTTTCTGAAAAGACCGCTTCCTCGCTATCGCAGCAGGATGTGCAGTTTCCAACTCGACAACGTCACTATCATCAGAGGACTCCGCCAAAACTTGGCAAAAGCTCACCTGGAGAAAGCCCAGCTTCCTCCCAATCCCCAGAACTTTGCAGCCTAGAGAGCGTGTGTGGGCAGGCGTGTGTTTACCGCCATATTGCCAGGTGTGTCTTTACCACCATATTTATCAACCATAAGTACAGCTGCAGGGGTGTCTTCAACTTTGTTCTGTCTACAGTAGACTTATTCCTGATGATGGGCTTTGCCCGAAAATCTGAGCTAATGTATATTATCATCTGCGCCTTTGATCCTAGAGGGTGGTGGCGGTCCCACGACGGATGCGGAAAACTCGGCTTCCAGCCGAGTCTCACGCGAACAGTGAAATTTATTAATTTATATCAATTGCAGTGTAGCCTAGAGACCGTTAGAGAGAGTGTGTACAAGGTGTGTGTACATGATGTATGGATTCAAATATTGGCTACAGTGGAGTCTCCAAACCTTGAGAAAAGTGTTGAAGCTCCATAAGTAAAACAAAGTGAATATGTATCCCCGCGTGCCAAAGCATAATATGAGGATTTTGCGAGCATAATGCGAGAATCCATGAAAGCATAATTCCATGATTTCGCGAGCATAATCTGCCGGAGCCTATAAACGGGTCAAATTTTGAGTTTTCGTCACAATTTGTTTGGCAATCCCCCATGGAATGCTCTTCCAATTGTGTTTTTGAAGTCTATTTCTCCAAAAGCAAGCCATAACAAGAATATGATTTCGGCCAGGTTTTGCCCCCAAAGCACTGAATTACAGAATGGCTCAGACCACGCAGTGGTTGCCAGCTATTCTGGATTATATGAAGAATGTGATATGACCATATCAATGTGTTTGGCCTAGTTTCCTAACTCTTGATAGCTTTTTTGTAGTGAAAATTCATGAATTTTGTGATTTTATTTGAATCCTTGGTGTTAACGCATGCGTGGAGCACCAAGTTTCGTTGATAAAAGCCCTTGTTCCCTCTATGTTCTTCGGCCTTTTGAGTAGCGAGCCTCGGAACAAGCATATTATGTGCATTATAACACAGGGAGGGTCAGAGTTGGGACATTGATATGTTCGACATCACATTCTTCATATAATCCAGAATAGCTGGCAACCACTGCGTGGTCTGAGCCATTCTGTAATGATACTTCAGAATGCTCTGTCTCCATATCAATGTGATTTTGTAGCTCTCTGATAGTGGTTGACAGCTTCGAGAGAACTGCCTGAGCATATTTCTCATCATGCTGGGGTTAAGGCCTCGGCGGGTAATGCTAGTTATTTCAGCTCAAAATGCTTTTAGCATTGCTAGTTATTCGGTCATATAATGCTCGTTAGAATGCTAATTTGGACTTGTGATGGTAGTTGAAAAGGCAATGTGAACCACTCATATGGCATTGTGTCATAATGTAAGTCACACTGCACGGAATACTGCTATTGGAAGTACCTAGTACTTTGAAAGTAGATTATGGTGATGCTATTATTTTCAAAATGATGTGGAACTGAAGTTGCTATCATGAACTAGCAGTGAATAACAGTAAATCAGAACCCTACGTCGACAGTCTTCAAAGTACTTTGAGGGTGCATACGGAATGCTATTTTGGAAATTTAGTATTATTGTGTGGTATGAAAAAGTACAATATAAGTGATCTAACCCTCGATATGCTTGCTCCTTTGGCTTTGGGCAGTCGTGCGCATGCCTCACCGGGCTCATCCTCCACCTCTGCCTCGTTCTCGTCTTCCTTATTATCCTCCTCTGTCTCGTACTCATCTTCCTCACTCTCTTCCTCCGAAGAATCAGAGACTTCCAACACATTTCCATTTGATGTACTCATGGTGCAAGCAAGCCAGCACTGCATGACTCTGTGAAAAGGAAAGACAAGTTTTCTTTCCGTTTCCCATGATGGCATCAACGTGGTACGTCTATACCTAGCAGCTGCCACTAAGATTCGCAACAAGAGACGCATGTTTCGAAGTCGCAGGCTAACGTTTAAGCAAAACTGCCAAAAGCCGCTGGTACAAAGTACAGTGGGTCGTTACATTGTAGAGCTCCTGTTTTATTCAGTAATGCACACTCATGAAGTGAGAAAATGACACTTTTGGGCGCTAATGCTTGTTTTGGCTCCAAATCCGGGTACAATGCTGGAGCATTGCTAGTTCTCAAAACGATGCTCGTTGCAGCCCTAGTTTCAATGCTAGCATTACCCACCGAGGCCTACTGGGGTTTAATAATAGAAGTTCTGAAAGACTGACTGGCTGCTCCAGTCTGCTGCTTTCAAGATATCATTCGTAGTTATACCAGCATCCGCTGCTGCAGATGCAGAAGCACTCCGCACAGAGTGTGCTTTGAAGATACTAGTATCGATACCCGCACGAGATACCATTGGGTGTTGACCAATGTCATACCTGTCAATTTTTCCATGAACGGAAGAAATTGCTGATCTGTAATTATTGTCAATATTGATAGAGCGGTATTGATAACCAGCTTTGTACAATGGCGCCAGGAAATTGACAATCGTGGCTACATCACTTGAAAAGGGATCATTGTTCCGTTCACGACACCAGCCCATCCATTTCTTGAATAGGGAGTCGTAAGTCTTCGCAGATTTCTGCCTCCATGATGCAGGGAGGAGTTCTGAAGCTTCCTCAGAAACATTCTGACTGGTGTACTTTCTCCTGAGATATTCCACGCGGCTAGACGAGGGACTATCTCCGGTTCATTTACGCTGTGCGTCGGCTGAGTCAGATATGGAGTGCTGGGAAGCAGCAGGGGCTCCTCTACCAGCAGGTCCAGGAGGGCTGGATACCACGGTTGACTCGGCCATACCGGTGCAACAAGCACTATCCGAGATTTCTGAGAGCAGACCTGTGCTACTACTCTGCTTATCAGGTTCCAAGGTGGGTTGGCATAACCTTGACACTTTGTCCAGTCCAACGAGAAGGCATCCACGTCTATCGCATTTGGATCGGGACGCCAGCTCACATACATCGGAAGGAGATGTGTCAGCCGAGAGGCAAACAGGTCTACATTCATGGGACCCATTCGAGCAAAGATCTCCTGGAATACATCTGGATGCAACATCCAGTCCGATCGATCTTTCATCACGCGAGACTCCTCGTCTGCAACTATGTTCGGTGATCCTGCTAAGTGAGTGGCCTGGAGAGTTATCTGTATTGCCACGCACCAGGTCCACACCTCTATGGTGAGGCGATTGAGGTCGGGAGACACAGTGCCTCCGAACTTGTTGATATACGTCAAAGCTGTGGTGTTGTCCATCTTCAGGTGAACCACAAGATTTCGACTTGACTTCACAAATACAGCCAGGAAGGCTGCTAACAGCTCCAAGCAGTTTATATGCATCTCTCGTTCCTGACAAGTCCACGGACCACCTGTTCGGGAGTTCTGGCAAAGATGCTCCCAAGCCCACTGTCTAGGCATCCGTCTCTATCACCAGGTCTGGTTTCGGTGTGAGAAGACGACGACCGTTCCAGTCTGTCAGGTGATCGATCCACCAGTCCAATTCCTCCAGAGCTTCGCTGCTCAAGAAACAAGGATGATCGTAATTCTGAGATCCCTCCTCTAGGGCTTTCTGCAAACAGCCCTGAAGGTTTCGATAGAACAAAGGAGCTGGTGGAATCGCCTGTGCAACATGGCTCAGTTTGCCCAACAGACGAGATACAGAAATTGCTGAGTGTGTTTTTCCTCTCGCAATTTTATTGCATCTGATCGTGTTTTCTTCAATTTGTCTTCCGGCAATCTGATCGTCAGATTCTCGTGGTTCACCGTATAGCCGAGAAAATCTATCTCCTTGGTGGGGTTCAGTTGTAATTTTCTAGTAATTCACAATGAGCCCTAGATTCTCCAGGAGGAAAATCAGACCGGCTGTGTGGTCGTTTGCTTTGTCTCGTTCTCCGCCATCATGCATGATCAGGATATCGTCGAGATAAGTGATCACCCTCAGTCCTGAGTGTGATCATCACCGCCCTTGAGGTGTTGGTAAAGACTCACGGGGCTGACGATAGTCCGAACGTTAGCGGCAGACAGTTGAACTGATACATCTTTCCCTGCCATGCAAAACGCAGGAATTTTCGCTGGTCTGCGGCAATGGGAATCATGAAGTACGCATCTTTCAGGTCGACTTTCGTCATGAAATCGCCTGGTCTCAGCAGATCTTTCAACATGTGTGTTCCCTCCATTTTGAAATGGGACACTTCCACAAATCGGTTCAGAGCTTTCAGATTGATAATCGGTCTTATCGCTCCGTCTTTCTTCGGGACAGTGAAGAGTTGAGACACAAACTGATTGTTCGTTTGGTCTGCATGCACTACTTCGGAAATCGTATGCTTATTTTGCATTGCGACAACTTCTGAGGAGATCTTCTTCGTTTCCTCCTCTTGAAATACAATCTCCCTTGGGGAGTCGGTTTGAAAGGGTTCTTGCACAAAGTGAATTTTGTAACCCTGAACACAATCCAGCACCCATTGGTCTGTTGTCAACATTTTCCAGTTCTCCAGGTATAGATCAATTCTGCCCGCAACCATGCATTGGGTCGAAACACTTTGTGTCAGGTCTCTGACGCCCATTTCCAAGCTCGGGTACTGAAACTTCTGAAATGGCCTGTTTGTTCGCCATCGAAGTTACTTCAAGGGAGATTTTTGATTTCTCCTCCTCCCGAAACACTATCTCTCTTGGAGAGTGAGATTGAAAGGGCTTCTGAAGCCACTGAATTTCGTAACCCTGAATACATTTCAAGACCCACTGGTCTGAGCTGATTGCATTCCAGTGTTGTGCAAACATTGCTACTCTTCCCGCAATCGGGAACTGGTGAAATACGACACTTTTTGTCATGTCTTTTACACCTATCTGCTGGATATGGAGAGCACTCACAACAGAAGACATTGAATAGTTTTGAAAACTCTTTATTTCCTTTAGAGGAAGGGGTAAAGGCGGATTTTGAAAACTCTTTATTTCCTTTAGAGGAAGGGGTAAAGGCGGATTGCTCACTTTGCTGACTCCTGACGACTTCTGTCGTTGGGCTTCCTGTTGAACTGGGGCTTGTACTGGTTTCCGCTGTAAGGTCGGAACCGGTTGCCGTTCTGATTGAAACTGCCCCGATTCGAATGGCCTCCCCGAGGGGCATGGTTGGCTCGACCTCCTCGAAAAAACGATCCGTTGCCACCTCGCGAGGACGCCGCCTGCGACACAAATTTGAGCTCTTCGCTCCGTTCCTTCACTTTTCTGGAGAAGCCATCTCCAAACAACTGGGGTGCAGACGTTTTGACCGTATCGTCATCATCTGCCATTTCGGCAAGGTCGCAATTTATACAAAGAATGGCATTTCGCCGCCTTTCTCTATTCAAATGCATATTGGCATTGCCAATAAAAGCCAATGCCTGCTGGCATGCTTCAACCGTGGCTTGTACGGTGAGTGTCTCTTTCCCAGCTTCCTCCAGTACGTAGGTCAAAGGACCTACGGCGTCCAAAAGCAAGGCTTGTTGTTTCGACAGGGCCTTGTCTCGCGACTTGGTCGCAGGGTGTAATCGGGACTTCACCATCTTGTCCTTGATGGGCGCAGAGGCCACATGTAACAGTATATGGACTTGATTGATTGGAGAATTCCCCGAATGATGTTCAAACCAGAGGTTATAAAGCAAAAGAAAGGCGAGAACCGCAGGAGTGAGAATAGTAGGAACACAAGGTGTTACCATAAGACAAGCAAGAAGTGTCAAGGTAAAACTATTACACTCTCCCGGCCCCATAGGAAGCCCAAGGTTCTATTAGATAACACAATCCAGTTAGGAGATGCAATTGTGGAAAGGGGAATATTAAATAATCACTCATGCACATGCATAACCACATTGAAGTGTAATCCAACTCAACTCCATCACTCTCACAAGGAGATGACGCAAAACTATATCAGTCTATAACATATTATTAACTATCTCAGTAAGAGATGCATATGGCTCAGCCCAGTTAGATCAAGGCTGCTGTCGTTGTGAGGCTAGATAGTTCTGCAGCGGTTTAATATTCCGACCAGACTCATCACATAGGTTGCCAGCGGGCTCCCACGTAGCTTCGCTGCTGGGGTAACCCTTCCAATGCACCAGGAAGTGTTGCTCACCACTGCGGTGTCGGTGATTCAAAACGGCTTCGACAACATAGCGTGTGTGTCCATCTAGATCTGTGAAGGGCGGAGGCGGGGGTTGGTGTCTTCCAGGAATCGTGTTCTCTTCGTAGCGTTTAACTTTCATCCATACCTATGTTACTAGTACATACACAAATAGGAGATCCCCCAGATAGGCGTTAGCCTTTGGGTATTAAGAGCAGTGACATTAAACACGGAATGGCAGCGAAGTTCACGGGGTAGTTCCAAGCGAAAAGCATTCGCTCCAATCTTAGCCTGGATACGATACGGACCAAACCACTTGGGTTGCAACTTCCGAGAGGGCTGGCCACGAGCTTCCGGGGTCAGTAGAAAGTCTCTGTAGACAAGAACGCTATCACCAACCTTCGAATCACTGGGCGTTCTCGTCTGGTCTGCGTATGGAGCTTGCCTTGCCTGGGCGTCGAGCATTGCATCTCGAGCTATCCTTAGTGCGGCTTCCTGCTCATGAAGCCAATCGACCGAATCACTCCTTTCCCCTCCCGTAAGAATGAATTCGGGCGGGGACTTAGGGTCAAACCCATAGTTCAGATAGAACGGTGTATTAGCTACAGATGACTGTTGTGAACTATTTATTGCAAACTCGCAGAGCGGTAGAAGCGAATCCCAATTGTCCTGTCTCAAGTTCACAAATGCTCTTAGAACATCTCCCACTTGCCGGTTAACTCTCTCTGTCAAACCATCCGTTTGAGGGTGGTTAGCAGTGGTAAATGCCAATTTAGTTCCTAGCTGAGAGAATACTTCTTTGAAAAAAGCTGCAGTGAATCGTGGATCGCGATCGGAAACAATGGTCGAGCTCAGCCCGTGCAGACGAAACACGTTTTGAATGTACAGTTGAGCGCTGCCCTCAGCATCAATCTTCGAGTTTGTTGGAAATCCTCACGCAGCCCCCTTTCAACCCTTAAACCCTCATGCACCTATCTTTCAGCCACGAAATAGTTGCCCCACTGTAACCCCCTACAGCATGAATTAATTAAAAGTAACCTCAAAATAGGATTCCTAAATGTTTGCCATCTTCTCAATAAAAAGCATGAAATTGAAGATTATATTCTTTCCCATAAAGTTGATATAATGATGCTGGCAGAGACTTTCTTAACAACCTCCGTTTCCGATGACATCCTACGCATACAGAATTACACCCTGGTCAGACGCGACAGGCCAACTCATGGCGGAGGCTTAGCAGCATATGTAAGAGATCATCTCCGAGCCCGAATTGTGAAGGCTGACACCCAGGTAGAAATGCTCATGTTAGAGGTCAGTGGGCAGCGTTCCAAGGTTCTCCTTGGTGGTGTGTACCGTCCTCCAGGCACTCCTGTGCAATTCTGGCAAGACTTGACGAATGCACTAGACACTGTCATCTCCACACTTCCCACGTCACCTCTGGTCCTTGTTGGAGACTTCAATGTTGATGTAAGCTCCCGCGACAGCCCCCAGCTAAACAGCTTGCTGCACCTGTGTAATTCTTTCGACATCAAGAACCAAGTGGACAGTCCTACCAGAATTGGACCCCAAGGCAGCCAAACAACCCTGGATCTCGCTCTGGTCAGAGACGATCATGTGAACTCTTGTGTCGTAGTACCTTGTACAATCAGTGACCACTTCGCTCTGGCACTTGATTTGCGACTCACAACGTCCTGCACACCGACCGTGCGACGTGGCCGTAACATTGCAAGAATTGATATGGGTCAATTTGCACACCACCTTCTAAATAGCGATCTAGAGAACTTCTGCTTTGCGCGGACAGAAGATGAAATGTGGGATATGTGGCTGGAGAAACTTGTCGCTGCCTTGAACACTCATGCTCCTATCCGTCTACACCGCCCAAGAGCTCCTACCCGGAAATCCTTCCCCTGGAAGACGCCAGCTCTACATGACCTAGTCCAGCGACGTGACGCGGCCCATCGACGGTGGAAAGCATCACCTGCAGACCCGGCACTGCGCAATGTCTTCACTTCTGCCCGAGACGAAGCCAAGCGTATGTCACGACATCTCCGAGCCACCTACTTCAGGGACCTTCTTGCTGCTAGTCAGGCCAACGCACGAAAAACCTGGCAGACCATCAACTACCTCAGCGGTCGTAACAAGTCCTCATAGTCCATCGGCCAAGTCTCAAAATCGAAAGTGGTGATGCACTGAGCTTCCAACTAAACGCGACCATACCCAGCACGTAGAGAATATATCAGAGAACACTATTCCGTTTGTTGGACGTGCCGAATTCAGTCCAGGGCGTCGATACGAAGCGTTCTTCGTCGCCGAGTTTTTTACTGTGCGCTCCATTTGAGAGTGCGCAGAGTTCTGATCGAGAGTTTTTTGAGCAGATTTTCAAATTTTTGAGGCTGTCAGCTGACAGCTGTCAACCCTAAATGGCACTTAGTATGTGACAGGCAATAGGTTTTGGTGCCTCCGTATGCCTTCTAATAAGGTCTATCTTCCTTCGTTTCACTTCGCTGCTTCGCCCACCACCTCAGGAGATGACAGCGTACCTGCACTAGTCAGCTCTCGCTAACCCTGTCGCTCTTTCTCCGTCTTAGCGCTCGTCATTCGTGTCCTTCTGCTGGGGCGAGCTTGATACTGTTGTGTCGTAGTTTTTAGGCAATAGTGGCTGTTGTTCGCGTGACGATCAGGATTTATGGAGAAAGACGACGACTCGCCAAGTTCCCATGCAGCCACAGAGGGCGTAGCAATTCTTACCGCCAACCCTTCGAGCAACGGAACCGGCCTGAGTTGGAAATCGTGTCTGTGTAATTGTGCCACGATACGGATGAAACACACAGGCCCACATGTGACGAGATGAAGATAATCTCAACAGGCTGACGGAAATCCAACAGGCTCACGGGAACGCTGCAGTTATGGTCGGAGACGCGGAGTTATTTAGTCACTGGTAAATGTTGCATCGAGTGCTGTGTGCTCTAACACAATTGTAAAAATCATGAAAAAGCGAAAATAATGCAATGGTGGGGCTGAGTGGTGTTCTGTGGAAGAGATGTCGCTGTCTCAGTATTCAACGCCGGACCCTGTATTTCAAGTCTGTGGTCATGCTCGATCATAAGTTCCTGTATGGCTCCAGTGCCTTCTCAGCATTGTTGGCGGGTAAGCACCTGGATCGTGTCCAAGTACTGCGGCTCTGGTGGCTTGATGGATGTACGGGTGCTCGCCGTGCACCCCTGCCGGCAATCTGCTAGTGAAGCTTCAAGGTACCTACTGTGTCCGGGAGATTTTCATCCAGAAGCTGATCTTCCTAGGCTGGAGCTGCTGCTACTCCTGTGCTAGCCCTCAACCACTGGCGCTCCTACTCGGCTCCAGTGTGGGCCATAAACCACCCTGCCCGATTTCGCACTGTTGCTATTCCACACCGTCAGCATTTAACTCTGAGGTCAGACCTCGATCCCTCCCACCATATACTATCTGTCTGTCTGCCTCTCTCTCACACACAGATGTGCGCGCATACACACAAACACACACGCACACACACACACATGCACACACAGTAACACAAACATACACATAGCCAACTTCTCTGTGTTTGGTGATCATCATCTGTTTTCTGATGTGCAAGCTCACCTCTGATGCCGAGCACTTCCTTGCTTAGACCCGGTCTGCTATTAGACCAGTCTGCTCTCCCTTCACTCGCTTGTAAATCCTACTTGGAGCAGTAAGGTTGTGTCACTGCTCCTACTGATGTCATTGTTGTGAAAGCAATATCATCGCCATTGGTGGTAATTTTCCACCGTGCATGAATCATTAACAATCATCATCTATGTGTCACGGCCTAACCATCCTCGTAACTCCCCTCATCGTGACTAGTGCTGTACCGTTGAAACCTACTTTGCTTCAGTGTATATTCTCTCCAAAGCTCTTGTTTTGTTGCATAGTGATCTGACGCAGTGTGCTATAGCCTGTCGGGTAATATGGATAAGATTAGTACAGTCGGCATCGCCTATCGAGTGACCAGGTACATGTATAAGGATACTAGTACATGTATACCGGCTTAATGATATCGGAACACAAATAGCACTATGTGTGCAATATTCCTTTCTAAGCTCACGCTGTGCGGTGCAGATAGGTCATGTGTCGTTGCTAACTTGCCGCATGTGCATGTGCAGCAGGAAGGCACCACATGTCGACTACTACTTATACTGTACAGCATTGTGTGCTTACATGCATCTACGGCCTTGTGGATGCAATTGAGTCTCACATACATGTACATGAAATATTGCTTGTAATGCGGCATCAGGTGTTAACATACAATGGCTAAATATTTTTCTCACAATAATGACCGTATTCACCACAAGTGTGTTTATGTCCAGAGCCAACTCAAGTCCTGTATTATTTATGACCATGACAACAAGACTTCCGGGCTGAAATTCTTCTATGACAGGCATGAACACTTGCCTTAATTGTACGAAGTATATATTCGCTGTTGCATCAATTTTGCACCATTTACATTGTAGTGCCACTAGTGGTATCACCTGCATGCGTTTTGAGTCAAACAAGGTTACCTCTGTATAATTATGCTTATCGTGGCTATCAAGAGCTTCGATGCAAATTCCCAGCTGACGAATGGTGTCCAGCTTGTGTTCAGCTCAGCTGGCACTCACAACTCATAATAATTGCGTTCTAGACGCCAGATGAGATGTTTCAGCTACAATGTAGACAAAACGTCCGTGTTCAAGAAAGCCGTCACTTCATCTTCTGTCCATCCTCAATAGCACGTTCAAGCAAATACGTCTGAAACACAGTAGCGACAATCCGACAGCGGCGACACGCCGTCTTCTCCGAATGAGCTTCTACCGTTCTAATTCAGATTCCCCCAAAATGTCAAAATAAATAATAGATTTCCACCAAGCTCGCTAGAATCTTGCGAACCGACAACATGCAGGCATTTCAAGTGTTTGAGCGTGCGTAGATTCTGCTCAGCGGCTCAAGAACATTCGCCAAGCGAAAAAAAGTCGACGAGAAAGATGTAATGGTGGACAAAATTACGAAAATCGAAAGAAGGTATTCGACCCAGTTCGACTATCCTGGACTGGATTGGCAACGTCCAACAAACGGATTCGTATTCTATGGGGTCTCATGAGCTAGTGTGCCAAAGGGCGTTTAGTTGGAGCTTCAGTGCATCACCTTCGCCGAAAGAGGCCCTTTCTGAGATTTGGCCGATGGACTATCAGTTCCACCAGCCGTCAGTATCTCACAGCTCAGTGACCAATTCAGCGGTGTTGTGTCAGACCCAACTAGACCACTACGTCTCTCAGCCCCATTGGGTCCCACGAAGAAGGAATGCCTCGAAGAATTTGCTCCAGCAAGTGTGCAAGAGATCGCTAAGCTGCTCTCCAACATCGACGTGCGCAAAGCTGCAGGCAGCGACCAGGTTCCAGCTGCAATCCTCAAACACTGTTCTCCTGTCCTTGCACCGTCCCTCACCATACTAATCAATGCATCTCTGGCTTCTGGTGTTGTTCCTGCATCTCTGAAGATTGCGGATGTTCGTTCCCTCTTCAAGTCAGGCGACAAAGCTGTCGCTAAGAACTATAAACCAATATCGTTATTACCAATAGTTTCCAAAGTCCTAAAACGGGTAGTCCACACGAGACTCTGTAAGTTTCTCTCCGGAAATTCCTTGTTCCCCGCAAACCAGTTCGCATATCGCCCACTTCACTCCACAGAAGATGCCCTGACATCGGCTGTAGACAGATACTTGGAGGCAGCGGATCAGCAGCGCCATACAGGTCTTGTACTTGTCGATATGAGCAAGGCCTTCGATAAGGTCAAACACCAAATTTTGGTCACAGATCTATTTCAGCTTGGTATTACCTCAACGGCTCTCAGTTGGTTCATGAGCTACCTAACTGACCGCCGTCAGCGAGTCGTCCTGAGCAATGGCCAGTCGTCCGCCCTCTCTCCCTGTGAGTGTGGTGTTCCTCAGGGAAGTGTGCTGGGTCCTCTTTTGTTCTCCATCTACACAATGGAAATAGAACAGATCACAGCTCCAGCCCACTCACAGCTGTTTGCTGATGATATCCTGCTAGACGCCATCAGTCAATCCGTCGAATTCTTGAATTTAACCCTCTCCCGTTCAGTCTCCAACCTGGCCAACTTTCTGGAAGAAAGAGGCTTAATACTAAATCCCTCCAAAACCCACGTTCTAGCCCTTCATGCCTCTCGCAGGCAGCCCTTGTTACTTAACATAGAATGCAATGGAAATCCCCTAGCTCAGACCACAAATGCTCGATATCTAGGTCTACATCTCGACACCCAGCTTCGGTGGGAGACTCAAGTTGCAACTATTATACGGAAGACCTCCCAGAAACTGACGGCGCTGCGAGCCATTTGCTCATGCTTAACTGAGCAACAAGCCCTGCTATTTTACAGATCGTTAATACTACCGGACATGTTGTATGGATCTAATGCCTTCTTCTCGGTTCTCTCTGCGCACCAACGGCATCAGCTTTCGGTCCTCGACAAGCGATGTATCCGCTGCGTTGCCAACCAGCCATTCCCCTCCCACACAGATCCCATCTACACCCGTCTAGGCCTCATCCCCATCATCCAAAACGCCCACTGTAAACTCCGCCTCCTCATGCTTCGTATCCACACCGCCAGAATTAGTAATCTCCTGTCCAAGCGCCTACGTCGCCAGACTGAAGGCGTCACTCGGATCAACGATCCAAATGCGTATGTTGTCCCTGCCACCAGGCGAGTCTCTGGTGACTGTCGGCCGCTCGTTTCTGCTGTTAAATTATGGAACGCCCTGCCCCAAGAGTTCAAGTCCCTCGCCTGCCATAGATCATTCAAGAGACTTTTAAAGGTTTATTTTTATGGTTAGCCAGCATCTAGGCTTGGACTTGGAGTCGTGACTCAACTGTGACTCAACTGTGCTTTCTTCTTCTTTCTTTTTCTCTTTTTTCTTTTTGAGTATTTGCAGTCTGTGTTTTCTGTGTTTTTCTCTCTTTCGTGGAGGCTTGCTTGTTGTATCATTGGCTCTCGGCCGTTACTTTATCGCCATCATAATATTGGGCACCATTGCCCGTTTGGTCTGCGATACAAAATAAAATTTCAACAACAACAAGATGTACGCATTTCGTAAGTCGGTCCAAAAAGGTGTAAATTGCGTCGAAGCCACGAGAAGTAAGGGGCAATCCAACAATAAAATCCATTGAGATATCCTGCCAAGGACTATTAGGTATTGGAAGTGACTGGAGAAGCCCTGTTCGTGGCTGACCTCCCTTCGTTCGCTGGCAGAGATCACAGGTTTTGACAAATCTCTTGATATCGAGACCCATTCGGGGCCAGTAGAAAAAACGTGCTAGGCGGAAGTACGTTCGATCACGACCAGGGTGGCCAGCCGTTGCACACTCATGGTGTTCTTGAATGAGCTTTAACCGGACACCGCACTGTGGTATGCACAACCGGTTATTGGGGGATGCCTTGAGGTACAAGCGATCAGTGGATTCATCCCAATAATAGCGATCATGCAAATTATCTCGGAGAGAATGCTTCAATCTTTCTATGATGGGAGTTAGCTCTTTGTCTCTCTGGTAGGCATCTGATATTGTATTGGACACGTCATCATTCATTGCTAAAGCATACTCAATAGCATTCAAACGTGGTACTGCATTCTCCACGAGGTTACTCTCATGGAGATCTGGGCGACGCGAAAGGGGATCTGCAGGGTTCTCTCTGCCGGGTCTGTGACGGACTGTGTAGTCATAGTCAGCTAGGAATTCAACCCATCGCGCCTCTCTCCTTGTAATGCTTGGTTTTGTTTTCAGATAAACTACCGCCATGTTGTCTGTAATGACCTCAAAGTGTTGAAAGAGGTAGATGCGCCAGGTCTTTAGCGCAAACACTACGGCCAATGTTTCTCTTTCTGTAGCTGTATAATTCTGTTCAGCAGCAGACAATTTTCGGCTAGCATAAGCCACTGGATGCCAGGCATCTTCCTCTAGTTCTTGGAGAAGAACACATCCCAAGGCGAAATCGCTTGCATCTGTTACCACTCTGAATGGTCGGTTCACATCAGCCAGCCGCAAAAGGGGCGCATTCAGCAAGGCATGCTTTAGCGATTCAAAGGCATGTTGCCGAGAGCTGTTCCACTCGAATCGTGCATGTTTTCCCGTTATCTCCTCTAAGTTCTTAGAGAGCGATGAGTATTGATCTATGAATCGCCTAAAATAATTCGTAAATCCAAGAAATTGCCTCACCTCTGTGACAGAAGTCGGAGCGGGCCAGACCTTTACTGCAGCAATCTTGTCTGGGTCAGGGGCGATGTGCAGTCCATCGATGCAATGTCCCAGGAACCGCACACTCTCCACGCCAAATTCACATTTTGACCGTTTGCAAAATAACTGGTTGTCCCGGAGCACGCTCAATACCGACCGGACATGCTGCATATGCTCCGACCACGTTTTGCTGAAGATGAGTATGTCATCTAGGAACACGACTACGAACTCCCTCAGATATGGTTGAAGAATCGTATTCATCATGGATTGAAATGTTGCCGGTGCATTGGTGAGACCAAATCCCATGACCCTAAATTGGTAATGCCCAAAGGGAGTGTTAATCGCGGTTTTGGGCGCGTCCTCAGCTTGAATGCGAATCTGATTATACCCTGATCGGAGGTCTAGTTTCGTGAAGTACCTAGCGCCCTGTACGGTATCGAATAAATCATCCACATTGGGCAAGCACGCCTTGTTCTTAACTGTTATCTTGTTTAGCTCCCTCCAATCGCAGACCATGCGTAACGGACCATCAGCTTTCTTGACAAAAAACACCGGTGCACCAAAGGGGGACTTACTTGGTTCTACGAAACCCTTTTTCAAGAGTTCTGTGAGCTGTTTCTTCAATTCCTCCATTTCTGGCCTGGGCAGGCGATAGGCAGGTCGCGATGGGGGTGATGAGCCTTCCTCCAGGCGGATTTCGTGGTCTACAGACCTCTCTGGTGGGACTGGTCTAGCTGGCAGATCATCCGGGAAAAGATCGCCATAGTCACGGAACATGGCCTTGAGATCTGGGTGCTCGTTCTGAGTGGATTTGTCGGGAGGTTTCTTGCCAATGCCGTCTTCTACGCTGACCCACGCCAGAACACCTTCGTCTCCACTCCTAAGAGCATGCCTAGCCTGACGACCAGATATGAACATCGCCTCCACAGGAGCGGTCGGTTCGCTTTGACTGGGCGACGCACAAGGCAAACCATTCGAGTTCAACCTGACTTCATTCGTCCGGAAGTTTATGTCTGGATTGTTACGCGTTAACCAAGGTTTCCCCAATATAGCGCCATAGCGATGAAGGGGGAACACCGTGAAGGTTTGGTTATCGCTGAAGTCGCCTACGATAACCTTCAATTCATGGGTCGTCTCCATGGGAAACGAGCTTGATGCTCCATCAGCCAGCGTGACATTCAGGTTTTCCGAGCCAATTTCGGTTGGCAGGTTAACTCTCCTGGCAAACTGTTCGGCAATGAAATCATGGGTCGAGCCCGAATCTATTAACATAAGCGCGCGACGACCGTTGATTTTGCCTTCTACACGCAGGAGCTCATGTTCCGTTTCCACATTGACGCTGGTAACCTGGGCCTCAATAGTTGGTGTAACATCTCGCTTGAAATTGGCTTCGGAGCATTCAGCATCATCGTCAACATCCTCCACAGCGAGGCTACTGAATCGGTTACGAGTAGAGACGGAGCACACACTACACGCAGGTGATGCCTTTTCTTGCTGCGTCAGTAATCGCATCGGCCTTACTGACGTCCACCGTTTGGGTGATCTCGATGCTGCGGGCAATTCTGGGCCATATGGCCTGGTCGACGACATGCGAAGCAGCGCCCCTGGGCTCGTAATGTCTCACGTTCCTCGGGGCTTAGTTTTGTTAGCTTTCTGCTACCTGATGGTGGTGCGAATCCCGGCGCGGTCGCCAGTGGTGGTCTGCGCTGAAATCGGCTGTCTGAGGCGACTGCTAGCGCTGACTGAACGGCGGCTGACAGTGTAGTGGGGTGTTCCTTCACTACCAAGGTCCACATGTTACCGTGCAGGCCGTTGACAAATAGCAAGGCTCTGGAGAGTTCGTCAAGTTCCGGCACCTGTAAACTTAGCCGAGAAAACTCCGTTACGTACGATTCAATTGACCCACGCTGTTGGATAGAGAACATATCCAACCGCACTCTTTCCCCGTCATAGTGCGGGCCATACATTCGCGCTAGGGCGCTTTTCAAAGAATTCCAATCCAAAAATTGCTCACCTGCTTCCATGGAAGAAATTAGCCAAAGACGCGCATTCCCAGCGAGGTAGCTAGCCGCAAAGTTAACTTGGCTCTCCGGGTCACCTTGAGGTGAGCACTTCAAGGCTAACTAGACCGTAAATACCCACTCTTTGAACTCGGAAGGGTTGCCATGGAAAACATTCGGTTCTCTGGTAACGCGTTTGACGCTCGGGCTTGTCTGGGAGAGAGAACGCGATCGACACGGGGCTAGATCCGGAGGACTTGAGCTTGATGTAGCAGGTAATTGATGTCGTCCAACTGTAGCAGCCACGTTGTCCCGAGCGCGGCGGATCTCACGGAAAGCGGCGTATAGCAGAGCAGTAGCGGCCAGGAGCACAAGGCACGTCAAAGGGCAAACGATGATCTCAACCATCCTCAAGCTACCAGTGTAACAGTATAGACTTGATTGATTGGAGAATTCCCCGAATGATGTTCAAACCAGAGGTTATAAAGCAAAAGAAAGGCGAGAACCGCAGGAGTGAGAATAGTAGGAACACAAGCTGTTACCATAAGACAAGCAAAAAGTGTCAAGGTAAAACTATTACACATCTACTTTGGGGCTCCCAAAACGACTACGCCACTGGCGCCAAACTTCGTTCGAGGTAGTTGTTGTAAATTTCTCCCGAAAGAATTCCAAAGTATCCGAGGACACTTTGAAATCCTGAGACGATTTGTCAAGCAAGCTTGACTCGTCCATTTCCTCCTCTGACTCACAGTCCGAGGGGTTGGAGATCTCACGGGTTTTACCCGGTGTTGAATTAGCGTTTGGCGCCAGAGTGGAAAACGAAATAGAGGCACTTCGTGCGGGGTCAGGGTGGGATTGAGCCGCTTCCAGAGCAGACACTGGTTCCGCAATACTTGAAACGTCTGAGCCGATTTGCTCCATCACCTGCTAGACCTTTCCAAACTGGCTCATCATGTCCGCCATGATCCTCGATGACTGACCAGCAGCATCGGGAGAGGTAAGGGAGCTTGCAGACGATTCCATCCTTGAGAGTGGACTTGACAGTTTGCTGATTGAAAAGCGGTCTACAGTAAGCACAGAGACACACCAAGTTAGAAATACAACCAAGAGGAAGTACTGTACAAGACAACAGTCGATAACGAGATCGAACAGCTTGCCAAGAAACTCACTTCGAGCGAGCTAGAAAAAAGGGCCAAGAACATAGAGGGAACAAGGGCTTTTATCAACGAAACCTGGTGTTCCACGCATGCGTTAACACCAAGGATTCAAAAAAAATCACAAAATTCATGAATTTTCACTACAAAAAAGCTATCAAGAGTTAGGAAACTAGGCCAAACACATTGATATGGAGACAGAGCATTCTGAAGTATAATTGTCGCCTGCTGGCGTGGTGACCAGGTGATTTGGGCACCCAGGAGCACGTGACCACTTGTTCAACCATGTTCGATTGGGAATAGAGGAGGAACGCTGCATCGCAGCCTTTTCGGACCAAAACCAGTCGACTCAGCGTCCAAAAGACTACAACATATGGGCCAATCGCGGTCGTCCGTGCTTTTATAAGAACGAAATGGCGCTTTTAGTGACATTTTGCATACAAATCCCCATCTAGTAGGGCGCAGTCACCCAGTTTCGGTGGAAGTGCGCGAGTTCGATTGGGATTCAAGTAGGACTGAGCGTCTCAGCTTCCTCGGACCAAGACCATTCGACTCAGCACCCCGAAGACTACAAGTGGTGAAATTTTAATTTTTGCCTTAACTTCCCCTTTAAGCACCCCCCTCAAAATGTTCCACATACATGTACATGTAGCATGAGGTAGGTCAACTTGCTGTACCCATGCCGCTAAAACTACCATAACTTTACAACCGATTGTCCGATTCACGCAAATGACGGCCCATTGGAAAGGTCTTGAGTGAGGCTATACATTGAGATGTGATTGAATTTGATATTAGTAAACTTCATTGTGAAATGGGCATGTTCATAAATCAGACACTTTTGAACGTGATTTTTCGTGGCACAATAATCAGATTTTTCTAACGGATGTTTTGCTTTCCACTCGCTGTCGTCACAAGTTGATCATAGCTCACCATGTTACATGTACTGTCATGTGGCAGGACCGTGAGAGGGTTATCCATATTGTCAGGGGCCTCAACTTATTCTATTCCGATTTTCCGGGAACACTCCGATCAGTTGTTCCGACAAACCGACTGAAAACGATTTCTCACGAAAGTGTGCTAATCTGTTGTTTCAGGCCCTTGAAATCCTAAACATGCTATGGCTTCTAAAGCGGTAGCTGCCCCCTTGCCATCCTGACATTGAACACCTCAGACACTGCTTCTGATTTCTACTAACAGAAATGTGGCAGCCCTCTGCTAGTATCCGGTTTGTGAAGCTACCACCATCCATTGCACTTGCTTCGTCTATTACATGGTTCTATTTCTCCATACCAGAAGCAAGTGTATAAAAACTCCTGGGAGCTTTTTCTGTGCCTCCTGCCAGAAGTTGTTATGGTACTTTTGCCTTCTCGCCCCATTCAATGTGTGAAGTATTGTAAGTTTTTCTAGTACTTCGAAGTACATTAGTCAAATTGAAAATGGTTTCGTGATAATTATGATCTAGCAAGAGTAGTGTACTCTTGACACAGCTTACCGAGGAAGTACATTTTGTCCTCCAAATATATGGAGGGGTATATTTGGGATTGGGTACTTCAAGGCCTCATTGTTGCTCCATTCTACAGAAAAGTTCCAACATTTTCCCTGGACTTGGTAAATCATGGTAAATGCTTGAATCACGGTTAAATGGCACAGTAAAAGTAAACATAAACATATCAACCATCCATGTATCAAACGAACACAAATAGTGCATTATTCGGTTCTTTGGGGAAATGTTGGAGCACCCCCCTCATTCCGGATCCTGCGTACGCCCCTGTGGTGGACAGTTAGTCATAACTCGTAACATGTTGTCCCTCTTCTTTTCACAATAATTTAATTGGCTCACCTTCCGAGTTAAATAATAATTGTAGAAAGGAAGAGGACATATGGATACGAGTTAAGAGTAATTCTCCATCACTGTAACCAGATACTATATACAGTCAGAAAGTGCAACAACTAGGCACAAAGCTGACAAAGTACTGAGACATTCGACGTCCTGCCACCTAGCTTCAACACATCTCTGTAGCGCTAACCGACAGCCTTCCAACTCGGAAGGTTCAAGGTTATGGAAAGACCAAAGAGGGGTAGGTAAGAGCAACAAAAACGAGCACAAGCTACAGTCCCAACGGAACAAAGAATGTCGATTGTTACTGGACGATGATGAGACCAGTAGGACCGTCACGAACCATTCGGCGAAACGTACGTCGTGTGAAACAACTCGTTTTGTAGTCAACTAGTCCATCACAATGTCAAGCATGAGGAGTACCGCAGGAGTTTGGCTTTCGGCTTGTACAATTCGTTTTCGCAATGCTTCCCCCTCCTTTAATTATCTTTGATATTTATGAGCCACCCAAGTTGGGTGGTGTGCTGCTTTCCTACTTCGAATTGTAGTTAGACCGCTTTTTCAAGTATCCTACTGGTCTCGTCATCGTCTAGTAACAATCGACATTCTTTGTTAGGT